>NW_012271079.1:0-332 GCF_000151885.1 Dipodomys ordii
TCCTGCCCGGGCTGGCTTTGAACCGCGATCCTCAGATCTCAGCCTCCTGAGTAGCTAGGATTACAGGCGTGAGCCACCAGCGCCCGGCTTCTTTGGTGGTGTTTTAAAGCAAAGACTCAACGCAAACCATACCAACGGCACCGCAGAAAGCCAGAACCCAAGAGAGAAGCCCCACAACTGGAAAAATGATTGCGTGTGAGCCACACTAAGGAAAGGAAAGAAGTTGTATCTTTTTTGTTGTTGTTGTTGGTCCTGGGGCCTGAACTCTGGGCCTGAGCGCTGTCCCTCAGCTCTTCAGCTCAAGGCGAGTGCTCTACCACTTGAGCCACAGC
>NW_012271079.1:8592-10991 GCF_000151885.1 Dipodomys ordii
CCCCCCCCCAAATAAATAAAGGACAACTTGAAAACACCACCGAATGTTCTCTGACCATGAATTCTGACTCCCGTTCCTTCTCCTTTTCCCTCTTCTCTTCCCAGGATATCAAAGCTGACTGCGATACCTGCGGAGAGATACAAGACAGAAAGGTAAGGCATTTATTTCTCATCTTTTATCCCCCCCCCCCGTTTGTTGGTTGGTTTGTTACGTCTGGTTTTCCACACGATTCAAACTCTGAGATCTTAACCTCAGCATTTATGACCGGATGAAGGTCTGAAGGTGAGCTGTGTGCTGATATTCTTTACCTGGAAAAAAACGACATTTGAAAATGCCCCCTGACCCCCCCCCGATCCCTGCACCTGCCCTGACTTGCACCCGTGTTGTTACTTATGGTTTCTATGAAAAGCGAAGGATGGATACAATTAGGGTTACGGAAAACGTAGCTGCTGACTTGGTTTTGTTCTCGTGGGGTCTTTTCCAGAAGAAACGGTGACTCGTTTGTGTTTGACATCACACGCCGGCTGCGGTTGATGTTGATGACGTGTGCTACGTGCATTACGTAGAATTAGATGATGGGGCAGATGTTGTAGAACGCGAGACAGAAGGGTTTCTTCTTCACATTTCCTTGATCTGTGCCTTTCTCCTTGAAGAAAAGAAAGAAAATGTAAAGAGCTTCCACTTGCAAGGTGACATAGTCCTGGGAGGAGGGACTTTCCGTCTGACAGACAGGTCGGGGGGCAGGGAAGGCCGCACACATTTGAGGACCCGTTTATCTTCTTTCTTGCCCGCAGTGTGGATTCTCCCCAGATAACTACCTTCCAGGTCAATACTTCCAAGTCTCCCTTTGTTGACCGGAAGTCACTGAAATTTCTATGACAGCCACATCTCATCTGCATCGGTCAGATTTTCCTCTTCCAGCCCTGGCTCTGAAGGGGTTGTTTGTGGGATGGGGGGGTGGCTTGTACCTCTGTGAGGAAGCCTAACAGAGCAGCTCCAGTTCAGAGGGCCCCACATCGGCACCTGGGGACTTCCATTTGGCTCAGGTTCGCACACCGGATGGCGCAATGCACGCTTGCACACGCACATGCAAGCACATACACACACACACACACATCTCTCTCTGCTTTTTTGTAAGTGGCCGGAACATGTGGAACATGTCCAGTAATCCCCTATTCCCACATGGGTTTTTTTATTTTCTTTTCCCTAAATTTGACCTCTCATGATGGATGCACAGATGACCGGAACGTTGGCCGCCACGGATGAGTCTTCTTGGCTTCAAATCACAAAAGCCTGCTGCGTGTTCTCGTTCTGTTACTTGCTAAGGGCTTTCTAGTCCTCCCGCCCCCTTCCATGTTCTTTTTGTGTAGGTATCTTAGTTTCAGTGTGTCCCAGCAATATCATAAGAGCTTGTGGGTGAGGTGAGGGAGCAGTAACGGTCTCCCATTCTCCTCTGTCTTCCCGGGACAGTAAGAATGCAAACCAACCCTCGATATCGCTGGGAGCAATGTCTTCCCCCTCTGCTCCTCTCTCTCTCTCTGCACAATGATAGGGTGTGAGATGAAGCTGTAGCGAGTGGCGTGATTGTCATCTGCATCTACGAATATGCTCTTGGTCCTCCTGAAACCTGGATGCACAATTAGGAAATGTTGCCAGTGAAGTGACCATGCTTGCTTGCTCTGGTGTGTGTGTGTGTGTGTGTGTGTGTGTGTGTGTGTGTGTGCACACGCTTGTGTCCTCTCCACTTAATGCAAATGCTCCGGGCAAAAGTGAGTGATTTGATCAAGTGGAATTAAAGTGACCAGAGAGGCACCATAGCTCTGGCCGTCTCCCCTCTGCCCGCGTGGGCTTTCACAGCTGCTGGGGGTCCTGGGGGGTGGTGCTGGTGGGCTCCTCCTGAAGCCCCCGACTCCCAGTTAGGGAAGAGCCCTAGGCCCCTTCCAGGACCAGGGGACCCCAAGAGTCACCTCGATAGCCCCTGCTTTTCTGTGCTCTCCGCATGTGCTGTGTGGGTGAGCACTGATCTGTCACTCCGGCTCTGCCTTTGCCTGCATGGTGTTGGATCTCCTCTGCCTCCTCCTCTTCTTCCTTTCCCCCTTTTCTTCTTCCTTCTCCTCCACTTCTTCCTCTTTCTCCTCCTCCTCCACCTCCTCCTCCTCCTGCTCCTCTTCCTCCTCCTCCACCACCTCCTCCACCTCCTCCACTTCTTCCACTTCCTCCTCCTCCACCTCCTCCTCCTCCTCCAATTCCTCCTCTTCCTCCACCACCTCCTCCACCTCCTCTACCTCCTCCACTTCCTCCACTTCCTCCTCCTCCACCTCCTCCACCTCCTCCACTTCCTCCACTTCCTCCTCCTCCACCTCCTCCACTTCTTCCACTTCCTCCTCCTCCACCTCCTC
>NW_012271080.1:0-1499 GCF_000151885.1 Dipodomys ordii
ACTCCACACACACACACACCACACACACACACATACTCCACACACACCACACACACACACACAGTACACACACACATACACACACTCCACACACACACCACACACACACACACCACACACACATACACACACACCACACTCCACACACACACACATACACACACACATATACACACACTCCACATACACCACACACACACACACACTCCACACACACATACACACACACCACACACACACACCACACACACACACTCCACACACACACACACACCACACACACACACCACACACACACACACACACACATACACACATTTGCTGGGTACTAGTGGCTGAAATCTGTAATCCTAGCTACTACTAGTTAGGACAGAGACTGAGAATCAAGATTCAAAGCCAGCCCCACAAATTCGAAAGATTCTTTTCTCTGATTAACCAGTAAAAAGCTGGAAGTAGAGGTGTAGCTTAGGTGGTAGAGTGCCAGCCTGGAGCCAAATAGCTAAGCAAGAGTGTGAGGCCCTGAGTCCAAGAAAAGAAAAGAAAAAAGAAACAGCCCAGAGGCCTGGAGCTAGTAGGTATTTCAACTCATTGCTTTTTAAACTTAAAAACAAAAAGCTAGGCACCAGTGGCTCACACCTATAATCCTAGCTACTACAGACGCTAAAATCTAAGGATTATGGTTTGAAGCTAGCCAGAGCAGAAAAGTCACATCTCTAAAACAATACTCAGAAAAAGCCAGAAGTGGTGCTGCGACTCAAGTGGTAGAGTACTAGCCTTAAGCAAGAAGCAGCTTAGGGACAGCACTCAGGCCCTGAGTTCAAGCCCTAAGGCAGGCTAAACAAATAAATGAGATTTAAAAAAAAATTAGAGTTTCTTATTGGCTCTCAGCCTGCCTTTCCCCTGGTGTGGTGTTATTTCTAGATCTGTCACCTGTGGTACAGTTTTACCACCAGTGAGTACTTTGTGTCGCTTCGATAGTACATGCCCTCCACGTGTGATCAGCCACTTTCTGCTTCTCTAGATGTACTGAAAACAATCAAATTTGCTGAGGCCTTCTTTCTATGTCACCACATGGTTTAAAAAAAAAAAGGAAAAAGACTGAGCTCTCCCATTTCATAAGTAACCCACTCTTATGAGAACACCAGTCAATCCATTCATGAGGGTAGCACCCCATGGCACAATCACCTCTTAAAGGCTTCCCCTCTCCAGGATGGCAATTGAAATTCAAAAGGAATCAGAGCATAGCACCTTGAGAAAAGGAAAATCTGTTGCATTTGAAGAAAAACTATACTCATAAATTACATACAAGATTCACTAAATATAAACAATTGTGGCTGGACACCAGTGGCTTATGCCTGTAATCCTAGCTACTCGGAGGCTGAGATTTTAGGATCTCAGTTCAAAGCCAGCCTGAGCAGAAAAGTCCCTGTGAGACTCATCTCTAATTAACCACTCAAAAACTGGAAATGGGGGCTGGGAAGATGGCTCAGTGGTAGAGC
>NW_012271080.1:4234-5784 GCF_000151885.1 Dipodomys ordii
CCCCCCCGCAAAGGACCAACTCCTTGTCACACACTTGATAGGCCCCCCCCCATTGTCCTTTTGTCTGTCAAACCAAGCTGGCTGTCCTGGCCTTTCTCACCTTGCCCACTGGACACAAATGCTCAGGCTAGGGCCAATATGGCAGTGGCCTCAGGCTCCTACCTAGGCAGCTGCTGGGGCTCAGATAAGAGCAGCGGCTCCTGCCTTTGTTTCCCAAATGTCTTCCTTTCGCCATGGCCTAGCAGAAGCCAAGGCTTTGCCTTCCGAGTGGCAGATGGGCAGAAAGTTTGGGCAGTCTGCATGCCTGGCTCCAAGCCCCGGAAGGACACACAGATGTCTTTGTGGAGAATGCCAGGGCTGAGCCCTGTCACTGAGAGCCATGTGATGTCCTTTCAGAAGGACAAGGCAGCTTTGGCTTCAAAGGCAAACCTATGTTTCAGAACCACCAGGGAGTCCATAGCCATGCAATCATTGTCCTTCGTCCCTCTGGGACTGAGTGAAAGGCTGCAGCATGTGACTGGCTTCAGTCAGGAGCAGTCCATGGCAGGAATGTCTACTTGGTTCTTCTGCAGTTAGGGAATTCGAATGAACATCTCAGAGTTCAAATCAGAGCCTCATCCTCTATGCACACAGAACAGCAGAGCTCCATGCCTGTAAAACATCATGACAGGAAGGAACACCCTGTCCCCCGTGTTCAGACACTGACTAGTTTCAATATGTTGCTACTGCCTTACCTAATATAGCTTGATGCTTGAAAGTCATGTATTCATTCAAAAGAAGCAATGCAGTGCCATTTGGGTTTTGAGTTCGTGTTGTTGTTGTCATTGGCATTCTCTTGGGTTTTTGTTTGTTTGTGTGCTGGTCCTGGGGCTTGAACTCAGGATCTGGGCATTGTCCCTGAGCTTTTTTTTTTTTTTTTTTTGCCCAACGTTAGCTACAACTTTAACCTCAGTTTCACTTCCTACTTTTTGTGGTTAATTGGAGGTAAGAGTTTCATGGACTTTCTGCCCAGACTGATTTTGAACTGCAATCCTTAGATCTCAGCCTCCTGAGCTAGGATTACAGGTGTGAGCCACTGTAACCCGGCTTGTTGTTACTGTTTTGAGACAAGGTCTTACTATATACCCCAGGCTGGTTCCAAAATTGAGATTCTCCTGCAGGGCCTCTTCATGTATTTATTTATTTAATTCCTGATGTGGTGCTGAGATTTGAACCCAGAATCTTAAATACAACATTGACCTATCCTCGGCTCTTATTTTTGTTTGATACAAGGTGTTGCTTCATAGCCGAAGCTGATTTTAAACTTGAGTGCTAGAATCATAGGCAGGCACTACCAGACCAGGTCTTTCGCTGTTTCACAGTGGACTGTGGGAAGTACCAAGAGGCCTATTTTAAAGTTTATGTTCGCCTTATCTTGATCTTGATAATCATTACCTGAAACTTGTGCTCTGTGAGCCAAAGAGTGGAAGGTGGCTACATTCTTCCCACCTCCGACCCCCCCACACCCCACACTCTTTCCCCCCCCCCCCCCCCCACCCCCCCCCACCCCC
>NW_012271081.1:0-403 GCF_000151885.1 Dipodomys ordii
CTTCAGCTCAAGGCTAGTGCCCTACCACTTGAGCCACAGTGCCACTTCCGGCTTTTTTTTCTTTTTGCTTATGTGGTGCTGAGAAATCGAACCCAGGGCCTCAGACATGCAAGGCAAGCGCTCTACCACTGAGCCAACTTCCCATCCCAATGAGTACATTTCTTATCAAGCATTGTAGCCTCCTCCTTTGTTTCCCCTTCCTATCCCATCCTCCCCCCCCAACCCCCCTCACCCACCAAAGTTGTAAAGTTCGTTTTCGACATATGACTTGTATGTCTCATTGTTGCAATGGGTCCATCTGTATCCCTATTTGAACAATATGTTTTTCCCCCTCCCCTCCACAAATTATAACAACATCAAATACAGTAAAAGCAGGGGTTATACTGTGGGGGAGGGACATACA
>NW_012271081.1:6088-10596 GCF_000151885.1 Dipodomys ordii
TAGCAAATGTCATAGACCTGAAAGGTTAAGCCACAGATTCCACAGTTCCAGGGCATGGGCAAGTGTAAGATCAAGTGCCTGCAGACTTAGAGTCTGGTGAGTGCCCATTTCCTCCTGTATTGATGGCTGCCTTTTTGCTATGTCTGACAGAGAGATGAGTAGGAGGAGGAGGGGAGTGAGAGAGAGAGAAGAAAGGAAAAAAGAGGGAAAAGAACAAGGGGGAAAGAAGTAAGAAGAAGAAATGGAAGAAGGAAGAGGAGGAGGAGGAGAAGAGGAAAGGGGAAGGAGGAACATAGAGAGGGGGAGAGAAGGAGGAGGGGGAGAGACTCTTCTTTTGGTCTCTTTCTACTTACACATTGATCCCATCCGGTACTATTCTCATGACTTCATCTAAACCTAATTGGTTAAGGATTCAATATATGAGTTTTGGAGGGATACAGACATGCATCCACAGCCTCCTTCCTGTAGCGTGGTGGCTTCCTTCTTAGCAGGCAATGGCAGTGAGATGCATGGTGTTACAACTATTCTCTCTTCTTGTTATTGGGTGGCTTTCTCAGAGGGCTTGCTGGTCATCTTGAAGCCAGTTGTGAGCCCTCCATTGACAGGGACAACCTTATTCCTCCTGGAGTGTGATGCATGTTCTCTGTGTATCCCTGTGACACTGCCCATGTGGTACCATGGACGCATTCCTCCTCCCCAGCCCTAACCTCATCGCTGCAACCAAAATCCACAGCCTTGCCTGTTGACTCACTTCAAGGCTGTGCTTACTCAAAGGAGCGTGAGATGGGCAGATGGTTAGAACTCTTGGGAGATGGTTAGACATGCAGGATCTTGGGCCAGGCCCTCCCCTCCTACCTGAAATGACGGAATCAGAATGTGGGGAGGCATTACAACCTCTAAATTTGAGATATACCAGCGTATCTCATTGCTTCGGACAACAATCCTACCAGGTTCCCATTTTACGGATGGAACAACTGAAGTTCAGGGTGGTAATTGACATGAACAAAAACCCAACCAATAGATCCTAGCGGAAGCAAGAGTTTTAGAGGACATGGTTACCTTGCCTTGTGAACTTGATCTTTCTTTGCATCCCAGCTGTGCTGTTTTTGAGCTGCATAGCTTGTGGTCGGGGCGGGGTGCAGGGGGTCTTAATTGCTTCATCTGTATAACATTGTTGAACCGTTATGATCCCCAAAGTTCCTTACAGGCACCAAACCCTATAATTTTAATGTGAGCCTGCTTTGCATATGTTCGTTTTCTGAAGAATGGGAGTCCTCTAAACTTGAGCATTGAAAGGATTTAAAGACCTGGAATTTGTAGAAGGGGGACTGTTCCTCAAATGCTTAGCTACTCCTTTACTTGGCGTAACCAATATGGAATTCACTGCTAGCTAATAGCCAGCATCTGCCTGAGAAGTGAAATTATGATTTCCTTCCTCTTGCCTCCTAAGTCTCTTTGCTTCTAAGTCACTCCATGGGGAAGAGAGAAGAAACATCATTTTGGAAACAGGAGAGAATTTCAACAAAGAGTTGTTGGCAAAACATAAAGGAAAATGAAATAAATTGCATTTTTGTTTGGTCTTTATAATTTTGATAGGATCTTTTTGGAAGAGAGATATATGTACAACAAAAACAGGCGCCATCCCATAGTTGAGCTTAATTCTCCTTTACCCTGCTGTGAGTTATCTGTGAATTTACACATATCATTATCAGCCCCATTAGCTGGAGGAGGGGTGGGACAGGAAGCTCAGAATAGCACATGACATAACGTTACATAGACAGGACGGACCTTGTAGTGCAAGTTCTTCCTATGGCTCAGGGAAAACTGTCCATGTTTACAATATCTGATACAACTTAGAGTTATAGAAGAACCAAGGCTTTGACTTTTGGGTCTGGCCCATTATAACAATGCTCTCCAGTGTGCCAAAATGAAGATTTGTGTGAGTGTTACACAAATAGAATGAGATACAGGTATATTAAAAATAGGTATTTTGACTTATGTAACTGTAAACTCCTTTATATCACCTTTTTAATAAAAATAGGTATTTATTTTTCCAGCTTCAAGATAAATAATGGTGTTTCACTGGTTGAACAGCCACTAAGTGTCCTTGAAATTTACATACTTATTTACATTTACATATAATCATGAACAAATTAACTAAAGTTGCAAAGAAATAGCTGAAGTTTAAGACTCACTAGGATCCCATGAGCTCTTGGTATTGAACTAGGCTGCTTTTGATTGAGGAAGGAACTACAGGACTAATATTTATTTATTTATTCATTTTTAAGTTGCTCCTGGGGCTTGAACTCAGAGCTTAGGCTCTGTCCCTAAGCTTTGTTTTGCTCAAGGCTGGTGTTCTACCATTTGAAGTTCAGCCCCACTTCTGGTTTTTGGTGGTTAACTGGAGATAAGAGTATCACAGACTTTTCTAACTGGGCTAGTCTTGAACTATGATCATCAGATCTCAGCCAACCGAGTAGCTAAGATTACAGGTGTGAGCCACTGGTACCTGGCTTACAAGCTAATATTTGGAATTATTTGTCACAGAAAGCTTTCAGATCTTTTTGGCTTCTTGCTTAGGGTGCTAAGAATCAGTCTGGACTATGATTACACATCAGATAGTTGAGTTTATGCTGCTGTGATACATGATGATATCAAAACTTCAGTAGTGACTTACTGAACTTGCACAGTAGGGAGTGGAACTGAGATGATCAGGAGCCAGGGAGTGTGAGGGCTGAGGGTATGTTGGCAAAAAGAAAATATGATATTTTAACTAGGAGGATTAATTTATTGTCCAACATGGTGACTGAAGTTAACAATGTATTGTGGACAAGAAAATTGCGAACATAGAAGATGTTAAGGGATCTCACCACAAAGCAAGATGAGCATTGGAGAGGATGGATGTCTTCATTAGCTTGATTTAATCATCCTATAATAAAAATGTATACCAATACTATGTTGTAAACTATGAATAGATTCAATTTTTTCTCATTAAGAAAACCTTGCTGAGTAGTGCAGCATATGCCTACAATCCCTGCATTCAGGAGGCAGAGGCTGGAGGATGACAAGTTCAACTCCTGTCTCATGCCTGACCCTTACCAATAGAAAGCTTTTGTGACTTACAAATGCAGTTTTATTTCTGGCTCACTGTGTATTTCCATCCTTAATATGACTCCAGCTTTTCACTGAGAGACCTAGGCAGACAAACAGCTCTAGGACAGGCGTTGCTGATATCTTGACAGGTGGGAAAGGGGAACGCAGAACTGGAATATTCTCTCTGAAGTGGCATGTATCCCATCACTTTCTCCCACATTTCACTGGCTTATGCGAGTCACGTGTCTGCCGATGGTACCGTGGAGATTGGCAGTCTAATCCTCTGATTGGGATCGGCCTGGAGGAGGAGCAGAGAATATTTCAACTATTGTGTAATTCGGCAAGGGTTCATATTAGTAAGCTATTCAGTGGAAAGCACACACCAACAAATGGAATCGTTTTTATTATTTGTCTTTAGTTGTACCAAAGGGTTTCAACTCAACAAGTCAATTGATGAGTACAGTACCCTCTTCTATCATTCTTCCCCATCTATGCCTCTCCCCGCATCCTCAGGTTACCTGGTTTCACATCCACATATGTTCAGTGAGTATTAGGACTCCATACACCCATCTGGAATCACTTTTAACTGCCTTGGGTGGCAGGGTCTTTTGGAGGGATATGTATACATGTCTGATGTTCCTTTACCACCAATGATTTTTCTCCCCTAAACTTGAGTTTCCTTGAGAGAACTTGATGTTATTATATACATGATAATCTTGTTATTATATATACATCAAGTGATTATTATATTCTGTAATTATATACACATGAAGTGAGGATGATAACATCAAGTTACTATTTACTGTGGAACATAAAGGTAAAAGACCGCTGGGTGTGATCAGCCAAAATGCTGCTTATCTTATGGGTTCCTTGGTGGTTTGAAAATGCTGCAGCAACGGATCAAACTCTTCCTTCAGGAGATGTCTCACCCTGAAAAAGGGGCTCTCAAAGAACTTCTGATCCTCGGTATGTAGGGGCACACTCCACTCCCCCAATGAGTCTCTGACCATCTCTCCTGTGCCTTCCCTGCTTCCCAACTCTCAGGGCGCGCCTCACAAGCACTTCAGAGGACTAAAATGCTCCCACTTCTTAGGGCCTGAGAATTAGTTACGTCAGAAATGACTTCCAAACTTAGCTTCTTAAAGAAAAAAAAAGGCACATCTTGTCCCACGGTTTTTGTGGTTCAGGAATTGAGAAGTATCTTAGCTCACTAACGTGTTTTCCTCTCTAAGATGTCTTTCCATTGTAAGGTGGCTGGAGGACAAAATGCTCACTTATGATTGTCTGGGATGGGAATAAAATGGAGTTCCAGAATGCTCCAGATTGCCTGCTTATCCCACCAAACAACCTCTTTCTCAGTATCTTGTACTTGTCTGGAGGAAAGAGGGTTTCTTTCTTTTTTTTTTTTTTTTTTT
>NW_012271082.1:0-2127 GCF_000151885.1 Dipodomys ordii
CTTCCTTCCTTCCTTTCTTTCTTTCATCATTATGACCTTCTGCACTGGCAAAAACTATCAAGTTTTTATCAAGTTTTATTGTGTGTTTACCACAAGCTAGGTACTCTGTCTGGTGTGTCTTAATCTTTATAACAGTTTTATAGGAATCTGCAGGTTACACGTGTATTACTTTCTTCAAGCTGTCTTAGTGTCACAAGAGGTCTGAGAAGTCTTACTGTAAGGAAACCCAATTTTTCTAAACTTACCTTAAATAAAATTTATATATATGTATATGTATATCTATATATTTATACTTGTCAGTCATGGGATTGAACTCACGGCTTGTGTGCTATCCCTGAACTCTTTTGTTGAAGGGTAGTGCTCTACTACTTTGAACCACAGCTCCATTTCCAGTTTTCTGGTGGTTCATTGGAGATAACAGTCTGATGGACTTTCCTGCCCAGGCTGTCTTTGAACTGTGATCCTCAGATCTCAGCCTCCTGAGTAGCTAGGATGACAGGTGTGAGCCACTAGTGCCTGGCTAAAATTTATATATCTTAATATCTCTATCTATATATTAATACTTGAATTGGTTTGGGTTGAGTGAGCCTCTTATGCCAGCTTCAACAAACCAAATGAAAGCAAGATGAAGTCACTTATGCTAGAATTCCTACCACCTAATAAAATCAGAGCTGTTTATCTGACCTTCTCAGAACTCAGGGGGATGACAGATGAGAGCCAGATTGTAAAAGAAGCCGGTTTCACTCAGCGTGATAACCAGGTTCCCTCTGTTTGGAAAATCCGCTGAAAGAGGCAATCTGATGCCAGCCAATCAGCTTTCTCCGGATTGTTCTGTTACCTTGTCTCTGCCTCTTAAGGAAAGTTGCCAGTCCAGTTGTGTTATTTGTTTCTGCATCTTTCAGCATTTTTATGTCTATAAAACCAACTTCCTCTGCTCAGTTCTAGAATCTTTGATTCTAATTTTGTATTTTGACTTTCTTCCTTCCTACCCTCCCTCCCTCCCTCCTTTCCGTCCTTCCTTCCTTCCCCTTCCTTCCCTCTTTCCTTGGTACTGGGGCTTGAGCTCAGGGCCAGTGCACTCTTCCTTATCTTTTTTGCTCAGAGATGGTACTCTACCACTTGAGCCACACCTCTACCTCCAGCTTTTTTTTGCCAGTTAATTAGACATATGAGTCTCATGGACTTTTCTTCCCAGCCTGGATCCCAACTGTGATGGTCTGATCTCAAGTCTCCAGAGTTGCTAAGATGAGTGCCTAGCGAATTTGACCCTTTCTTGTCCACAAAAACACACGTGGCCATCTCACACATATTCTGATGTTCTGTGGAAAAACACTTTGGGATAGACTAACGCTAGAGTTTGGGTCTGAAGTGTTCCCCCCAGAGGCCCAAACCCCTTTGCGCACGGTCCCAGCACTGAATGTGGACGCGGGTATTTCCTTATCCTAGATTTGTAGCGGCCGCAGCTCCTGTCAGAGTCCCTTTGACCTTCTGACTGACTGCCAGCATCTGGATTGTGATTTCATTCTCTTGCCGAGTCAGAGACAGAGAACCCACGATTCCGAGCGCCCATAAATTACCTCTAGTTATTGCAATGACAAAAGGCCTCTTTGAAGGTGACTCGCTCACTCCTTGTTTTACGGCCTCATACATCAAGCCGGAAGATGGAGTGCAATCAGTTACGAGGGAGAAGATAGAGGCTGTGGGAGAAGTGGGTGGCACTGTCTGTGGAACCCATCGCTTTCCCTTCAGAGCTTAATCAAATCAGCCCCAATTCTATAAATAATAGAGGAAGACTCTCCTCCTGTCCCCCTCCTCACCCCATCCCCACCCTACCTTTTCCCTGTGCCTCTTGAGATAACTCACTTCTGGGGTGCATTTAGGGACCAAAAACATTAGTCAGCGATGAGCTTCATTCAGTTGACAGACACAGAATATGCTGCAGATTTGAAGGAGCAGTAAGTTGTGAGATAGAAGTGAGGTATAAGGGGAGATAATCGAATGACAGAGACATGGATTCCTGCCCCTCTGCACACATCAGTACCCAGCTCAGTGAGGCAGGAAGGCCTCTTTCTTTTCCTTTCTTTTATCTATCTATCTATCTATCCTCCCTCCCTCCCTCCCTCCCTC
>NW_012271082.1:5757-8352 GCF_000151885.1 Dipodomys ordii
CACACACACACACACACACACACACACACACACACACACACACACACACACCCCTTTCTAGCAAAAGGGAGGAAGTAATCATGTAATTCCTTCTAGAATCTTTTCCAAGCACTGGGCTACATGTATAAAGGGCCTAACCTCAGGACTGGCGTACACACACACACACACACCCCTTTCTAGCAAAAGGGAGGAAGTAATCATGTAATTCCTTCTAGAATCTTTTCCAAGCACTGGGGTACATGTATCATCTTATAGCTTGCTTTTTTCCCACCAGTTGACTATACCACAAACGTCTTTTCTGCTTAATAAGAATACTTTCACAATATGATGATACAGGACTAAGGATTGAACTCAGGGTTTTACGCAAGCTAGGCAATCACTTGAACCTAATGCCAGTCCCTTTTTCCACTGGTCTTTTTTTGGTTGTGGGGTTTGAACCCAGGGCCTGGGTGCTGTCCCTAAAACCTTTTTCCGCTCAAGGCTAGCACCCTGCCGCTTTGAGCCACAGTACCACTTCTGGTGTTCTGGTAGTTAGTTGGAGATAAGAGTCTTGTGGACTTTCCTGCTCTGGCTGGCTTCAAATTGTGATCCTTAGATCTCAGCCTCTTGAGTAGCTAGGATTATAGGAGTGAGCCACCAGTGACCAGCAAGGATATTTTTTTAATGCATTCAATCAATGCACTCTTAATTCTTCCGTACTGCAGATGGGCTGCAAGAAATATCCTTGTGGCTAAGTCTGTGTGTGTATCTTTGCCTTTCCTCGGGTTAAATCACCCCAGTAGAAGAATAGGCCTTTTTAAAAAGGCTTTTCAAAGAACTGTCAATTTCCTTCTGGTAAGATTGTATGCTCAGTTGGATTTTGAAGGTCATTTCTGTCTAATAGCAGAGCTTGCAAAATAAATAAACTTTGAACTTTCAAATGGAATTAATCTCTTCTGGGCTGTAATAAGGATTTAGTCAGAAATATTGGTAATTCTAGCTGGGGACTGGTATTCAATCAAAGAGCCACTCTGGAAAGCCAAACCATATTAATAATGTTTATTCTGTCTTCTTCATTGGACTCCTTTTTAATATTTAAAAAGCAGAGTGTGGCTCATATAGAAGATAGTTTGATTTGGTTTGAGCTCCGTTGGGATGGTAAGCATTCACACATACCTGATTTCCCCTGGGCACGAGGCAAGATGATGCAGCCTGTTTTGTTTCTGTCATCCAGTGGGGCTGGTGACTGTGGCTCCCAGCAGCCTCTGAAGACGTTGACTTTCGGAGTGAAGGATTTGATTGCCAGCGTGAAGTTCCCTTGGTGCCCTCTTCTGCACATGGTGCCACGTTACGAATGATGGGCCTTCCGTGCTTCTGGGTCTCTGAGCATCTTCTGGATGCTCTGGAGGGTCATCACTGTCCAAGGTGGACTTTGTGCAATTAAAAAAAATAAACACCAAACTTGTGCTCTGTTACCACATTCCAAGCTTTTAAAAATAGCTGAAGTAAAGCCAGGCACCAGTGGCTCATGCCTGTCATCCTAGAGAGCTGAGGATCACAGTTCAAAGCCAGCCCAGGCAGGAAAGTCTGTGAGACTCTTATCTCCAATAAGCCATCAGAAAACCAGAAGTGGCGCTGTGGCTCAAGTGGTAGAGCACTTGCCTTGAGCTGAAGAGCGGAGGGACAGTGCTCAGGTCCAGAGTTGAAGCCCCCACAACCAACAAATCAACAACAAAACAAAACAAAACCCTCAAACTATAATCTATTCATCTCAATGAATACAGTGACGTAATTCAATGCCAGGTCTAAGACAAATATTCCGTTGATATGCTCTGTGCGAGGTGCTGAGAGTAAGAGGGCAAAATAGAAATTTAATCAAAGAAAATAGAAACTTAGCCACTGCTTTTAAAGTACATTTAAGTTCTGTTGCAATATGACACATCTCTATTGTTATTGAATAATGTATGCCTAAATATAACAAATGTGCCAGCTGCCAGTGGCTCATGCCGATAGTCCTAGCTACTATCAGGAAGCTAAGATCTGAGGATCTCAGCTCAAAGCTAGACTGTGACTCTGTGAATCTGTGAAACTCTTACCACTAATTAACCACCAAAAAGTCAGAAGTGGAGCTGTGGCTCAAATGATAGAGTGCTAGCCTTGGGGGGGAAAGAAGAAAAGAAAGTAAGAAAAAGGAAAAGAAAGAAAAGAGCAGCAAAGCAAAGGAAAAAATACAACAGATCATTTTTGTGTGTGTGTGTCAGTCATGGGGCTTGAACTCTGGGCCTGGGAACTCCCTCAGCTCTTCAGCTCAAGGCTAGCGCTCTACCACTTGAGCCACAGCGCCACTTCTGGTTTTCTGGTGATTTATTGGAGATAGGAGTCTCATGATCTTTCCTGCCTGGTCTGGCTTTGAACTGCGATCCTCAGGTCTCAACCTCCTGAGTAGCTAGGATTACAGGCATGTACCACCGGCGCCTGGCATAGGTCAATTTTTAAATATGTACTAGTACTGGAGCGTGAACTCAAGGCCTTGGTGCTGTCTTTGAGTTTTTTTTGCTGAAGGCTGGTGCTCTACCACTTGACCCACAGCTCTACTTCCAGCCTTTTTTTTGTTTT
>NW_012271083.1:0-775 GCF_000151885.1 Dipodomys ordii
GATACTGCAGTAAACCTTGCTTGGACATCAGGTACAAACTGCACTCCTTTTGGCACTGCAGCTAAATATCGGTTGGATCCCACTGCTTCCATTTCGGCAAAGGTTAACAACTCTAGTTTAATTGGAGTGAGTTATACTCAGACTCTGAGGCCTGGTATGAAACTTACACTATCTGCTCTGGAGGCCACAAACTTGGGCTTGCCCTGGAATTGGAGGCTTAATCCAGCTGAAAGAAACATCTGGAAATGAAGATTTGGCCTTAATATATGTCCATTGTGACCAGCAAAGCTGTATTTTAAATATTAGACAGTTGTTAGCTGATCCTAGTTCAATTGGTTATCTAGTTACGAATGCTGCAGTAGTGTAGTCATCTATACATTATTTAGATGTATTTAACTGTTAAATGCACTACCCACCAATAATGAAATACACCTTTATGAAAATTTTGCAATTGTGTGCATGTTCATTTTTATGTTCTTTTAACATTGACTATTGCCATTGAATGAAATAGATCAGTGGATGTTTTAAGATGAAGTTAAAGATTTTTTTTGTTAAACTCAGCCATCATTAGAATTACTTTTGTTATACAAGAACATTACAAATTATGAATAAAACAGATATACAAAATAATGACAAATACCAAAGCTACAAAACTGAGATATTCAATCTACATTTCCACCAAAAAATCTTACTAACATAATTGTTGAGGGTAGAATGAAATGGAAAATGCAATTACATAACCATAAATTATTTTCATAAATGTATCTCATCTATT
>NW_012271083.1:2635-4035 GCF_000151885.1 Dipodomys ordii
TCTCTGTTTTTGATTCCAGTACCCTGTATCTTGTATATGTTTATCTGATTTAGGGAAAAGAAGGGGAGTAACAAAATGGTGAAACAAGGACAACCGGTGAACCAATGCAACAGCAATACTCACAAGACACTGGGTGGAAAATAAACTTTACAACCTGGATGGGAAGGGAGTTTGGGGGACGGGGGTGGGAAGAAAACAAGGGAAGGGGTAACAATGTTCAACAAAAATGTACTCAATACCTTGCTTAAGGAACCGTAACTCCTCTGACATTACCCTTACAATTAAATAACATAATTTTTTTTAAAAAAGAGATGTTTCACCAATCATTCATCTCCAAGATTCAACTCTTGCTGGCTTTTTACTCTTCAACTAGGAAGAAATGACCTCAGATTCCACTGTTAAGTTTTTATATTGTTTATATAGTCAAGTTTGATTTTAAAGGATCACAGAAAAACATCCACTTTAAACATACATAATTTTGTTACTGACTTAACAAAGTAAAAGTTGCTGGTTGACCGACAGGAAGGTAAAAATGACATCAAGGATCTCAAAAGGTCATATCAGGTGCCATTCACCACATTTAGGCACTCAAAAGTTAAACATTAAATAAAAGCATAGGCCAGTGATAGATTTTTCTCCTAGATGTCCCTCTCTATTTGTGCCATACAAAATATAAGAGAAAGTGAGGGAAGAAGTAAGTTATGAGATTTCTTTGAAAAACTACACACAAAGTAAGCTACAGATTCAGTTTATGTTGTGGTGTGTGTTTATCTTGACTTAAGTTTGAATTCACTATTGGACAAGTCTAACAAGCTGGTAGCTAATACCTTCTGATTTGCTATGTGCAAATGATAGTGCTATGTTTCAGAAATCTCTTCAATTTAAAAAAAATTTAAACATAAATCTGAACAATTTTGAATGCAAACTTTTGTTTTAAGCATCCTTTAAATAGGTGATTTTTAGTGAACATATATATAGAGAGAGCTAACATTTATTGGTATGTTAAAATAGTTTTTAATAAACTGTTATGTCTTAAGTGCATTAGAAAGCAATTGTTTTTAGTAGAACTAAGTGCTTCTCTGGATGGTTTAATGTGCATATGATTGCACTTTGCTTAACTAATTAACTGTAAATAAATTTTAGAGAATACAGTGTCTAGTTTTTCTAATGATGCTGAAAGTTTTTCAAATGAGATTTTATGTTTGCATGTGAATGAGAAAACATCTAAATTTACAGTTGGATAAATGTTTACTTTTGTGAACTTTAAAAAACTAAACATACATAAGTTGTTGATATTTTAACAAGACACTCAAGAGTTAGGAAAAGAATAATAAAGCAAAGTGTTTAATGCTATTGTTTTTATTTAATATTTTTAAAGGACAAGAAAAGAAAAGGAAGAC
>NW_012271084.1:0-1062 GCF_000151885.1 Dipodomys ordii
AAAAAAAAAAAAAGAGAGAGAGAGAAGGGTTGGGCACATCTTTATTAATTAATTAACTTAAGCCGGTTATGGGGCTTGAACTCAGGGCCTGGACACTCTCTCTGAGCTTTTCTGCTTAAAGCCAGCACGCTACCACTTTGAGCCCCAACTCCACTTTCAGTTTTCTAGGGGTGAACTAGAGATCCTGGACTTTCCTGTCTGGCTGGTTTAGAACCGTTGTCTTCAGATCTCAGCTTCCTGAGTAGCTAAGATAGCAGGCAAGAGCCAGCAGAGCCTGGCTCATCTTTATTATTTATTTATTATTCCTTCAGTCTTGAACTCTATTTCCCCTCAAACTTGCACCTCCCTGGGTTGCAGCGACTAGTTGCAAAGCCCAGAGAGGACAAAGTACACTAGCCGCGGAGCGGTCAAGGTTAGTCTAGGGATCTCGCACCGGGCCTGCGCGCGCCCCCTCGCGGTCGCCTAGGAGACGAGACGCTAGGGGCTCATTTCCTCCGGGAGGAGTGGACTGCGGCACAGGTGTGGTACTCGTGGAGCTCTGGCAGTGTGTGTCCAGGCAGTGTGCGCAAGAGTTGAGTGTTCCCAGCCCAGCCTTTCCGTCCACCCCACCCCGGATCTCTGACGGCCCCGGTGGCGCAAAGATGGGGGTTCAGGAACGATCTGGGTACAGGCGCTGAAAACAGAATGAGTATGCAAGGGGATTCTGGTCCTGGACTGGGCGATCGTTCTTAGAACCCTGCAGAGATTTCCTTCCCCTCGCTGCGTAATGGCACCCACCCCCACTGGAGCCAAGATGGCCTGTGTCAGGACAAGCACCCTGGCCACGGGACACCTTGGGGGCTCTGAGCGGGGGTGGGGATCTGTGGGAGAGCTCGCGGTTCACACAAGCTTCACCACAGCCTTCGAAAGCCATGTCACCTCTGCCTGCTGGGACACTCAAGGTGGGTGGGGGCACCCCCTTTACATTTAATGCATTGATTAAGACAGAAGATATACGTGAACTACTTTATCTTTTTTTTGGGGGGGGGAATCCAGTCGTGGGGCCTGAACTCTGGGCCTGGG
>NW_012271084.1:8197-9841 GCF_000151885.1 Dipodomys ordii
GTCGGGGTCTGCGACCTCCGGCTGCCGGTCCTCGCAGCTTCCCTCCCGGACGCGCGTCCGCCGGCTCCGGCCGGGATGAAAGGGGCCGCCGCCCTCCAGCTTTGTGTTGCTAATGAGGCGCGGCTGCTGGCTGGGTCCGATTCCAAAGGGCGGGTGTGGGGGGGCCGGGCGGCGAGGCGGGGACCGTGCGCCCCACCCTTTGTTTCCGGCACTTCGCCCCGAGAACTGCGAATCGGGGGCTGTGATCCCCAGAGGTGTGCGCAGGGGCGCTTTCGAAGCGAGTCTGGGGTTCTTCCCCCCCCCCCCCCCCCCCGACCACCAGTCCCCATTTCTACAAAGGCTCATGAGGCCAAGGAGGGGACCTGGAGCGCTGGGGACAGTGCACCCCACTTTCGTAGTCTCTTTTGTTTCTTCTGTGTAGGGCGGTCAGCCCCCCCTCCACCCGTCCCAAACTTCTCACTTGCTGATGGTGTCACAGATCTACTGGTCACCCCCTTCCCAGCTGTGCCAAGGATTTTTGTTTGTTCGTTTTACTTTTTTTTTTTTTACTGCCAAAAGGTTTGTCACCTCAGCCAGGTTCCCCAGAGCAGAGGATACTGGGGAGTTGCCCAGACTTTTGCCGTGTACTTAGGCGCGTCTTTGACGTCTGAATGGTGGGAGACAGGGAATAAGATATGCGCGGGGCACCCCATCCCCCTGCCCCCCTGCCCCCCCCTTGCTGGATCCATTCCTGGGCTGGAGCAGCTGAGGATCTTCAGATTCTATCGTCTTCCCATTGAGTGCCTCTCACTGAGCCCAGGGCAGCTGCCTTGTTTGGGTTCTCATGCCTTAAAACCCTGTACAAAGAGCACAGGCTTTGGCACCCAGCAGCCAGCGACAGAGCCTTGGCTCTACTCCTGAGCAGCAAGAGCCTCAGTTTCCTCACTTAGAAAGTGGGTGGAAATAAGGGATGATTACCCTAAGGCTTGGGCCGGGGGAGGGGGGGACAAGCTGGTGTTGGGTAGTTTTCTTTCTTTTTTTTTGTCGGTCGTGGGGCTTGAACTCTGGGCCTGGGCACTGTCTCTCTTCTCTTCAGATTAAGGCTAGTGCTCTACCACTTGAGCCACAGTGCCACTTCTGGCTGTTTTTTTTTTTTTTTTAATGCTTATGTGGTGCTGAGGAATCGAACCCAGGGCCTCATGCATGCAAGGCAAGCGCTCTACCACTGAGCCAACTTCCCAGCCCTGTAGGGTAGTTTTCTTGACTAACCTCTTCGGGGAAGCTCTGAAGAGCACACAGAAGACCAAGGACAGCTAACTCCTCTGGACCCAAGCTAGTGCCTGTAGCTGGCTTGGTCCACATTTTCAGAGAAGCATGGCTCTGAAAGCCAGGTTAGGAGCTAAACGGCAGGGCTGTACTTAAACCCTGTAGCTGCACTGTGGTCAGTTAAACCTGCCCACCTGTTAGTGAATATGTAAGTTTAGACCATCCTTCCTTCCTCTTTGAGCAAATGTCACATTTTCTTATTGTTTCATTGCAGTCAAACACCATTGCTCTTTCATTTTTTTTAATTTAATTTTATTTTATTTGTGAACATACTGTACAGAGGGGTTACAATTGCATGGGCAGGATAATGCGTACATTTCTTACCAAGCATTGCAGCCT
>NW_012271085.1:0-1814 GCF_000151885.1 Dipodomys ordii
GCCCGGCCCCGCGCTGGGCCACCTCCCCCATCCCGGTTCCCGGGGAGAGGAGGGGGCGCTCTTCTACCTGGCCGAGGCGTGCGCTGTCACCCCGGCCGGCGCGGGCCAGCTCGTCCCCCTCCGTGCCCCCACGCGCGCCAGCCGGCGGCTTTTAAATCTCCAGGTTACTCGGCGGGGGGAGAGAGCATGCGCGCTGGGGTTGCCAGGAGGGAGGCGGGGCGAGCGGGGCAGAGGTGGGGGGTGCCGCGAGGGGGGTGGAGGGGTGGGGCCGGTACCCGAGGGAAGAAAGCGGTAGGTCGCAAAGCTCGTCTTTGTAACCCGGGCGGCCGCCGCCGCGACGGACACCCCCCACCCCCCCGTGGCTCCCAGACGGCCCTGTCATTACCTTGGGCCGTGCATCGCCCCCTCTGTCGCTGCCACCCGGGCGTTTAGGTAAAAGCCCGCTGCCCATTCCCACCGGGCGCCTCCCCTCCACCACGCTCCAGAGCCAGTCTGCGACCGTGGCCCTTCTGGCTATCCCTTCCCCATGCACAGCGGCACCCCACCCTTCCAGGACCACCCCTTGAAAGATGTCACATTCTTCGAAGTCACTCACCCCGACGCACACATACACTTAACTCTGTCCCTCTTTGGCTTGGGGCGGGGTCGGGGGCTGAGTGCTGAGGCTTGATCGCAGGGCCTGGGTGCTGTCATTCAAGGCTGCCTGGCACTCGGCCATATGAGCCACAGCTCCACTTCCAGGTTTTTTGTTGTTTTGTTCTGTTTATTTGGTAATTAATTGGAGGTAAGAGTCTGATGGACTTTCCTACCCTGGCTGGCTTGGAACTGCAATCTTCAGCTCTCAGCCTCCTGACTAGCTAGGATTACAGGCTACCCAAGGCTTATAGAAGACTAAAATGTTCCCTGTATCTGCTGTTGAACAATGTTCCAACAAGTACCTGTTTCCAGAATGTATCTGACAGCTGGGTGCCCAGCAGGTGGGAGGCAGATAATTGGAGTCCTAGGCTGGCCCCAGGGTGGGAGCCATTGTGTCTGGTTCTTCCTTGGGCATGTTATCTGAGTGGAGAAGCCCTGTGTATCTGTGGGTCTGAGCAGTGGGGATTCACCTAATCACACAAATATTAGGGAGAAAGCCATGCCAGTGTTGATGTGTACTATGTAAGAATGGTTTGGGTTGCCTCTGTGTGTGAACATGTACAGACTTTATATTTGACTTGTTAGTATTTCCTAAAAAACATGCAGTCTAACAAATATTCATGCCCAGCACTGGTAGCCCACACCTATAATCCTAGTTACTCAGGAGTCTGAGATCTGCCAATGGCAGTTCAGAGCCAAACTGGACAGAAAAGTTGGTAAGACTCTAATCTTTAATTAACCAGCAAAAAAGCTAGAAGTGGAGGTATAGCTCAAGTGGTAGAGTGCCAGCCTTGTCTGTAAAAGCTAAGCAACAGCATGAGTCACAGAGTTCAAGCCCCAGTACCTTCGTACAAAAGAACCAACAAATATTTACAAATCATATTAGGTATTAGAGTCATCTAGAGTTGATCTGAAGTCCAGAGGACTTTAAGGTTAGATGCAAGTACTCCGTCTTGTTGTATGGGACTTGAGCGTACAAGCACTTGGAGTGGAGCCCTAGAACTATCTGCACTACGCCAGGCGCTGGTGGCTCACGCCTGTAATCCTAGCTATTCAGGAGGCTGAGATCTGAGGATCACTGTTCAAAGCCAGCCCGGGCAGGAGAGACCGTGAGACTCCTATCTCCAATAAACCACCAGAAAACCGGAAGTGGCACTGTAGCTCAAGTGGTAGAGCGC
>NW_012271085.1:3594-5473 GCF_000151885.1 Dipodomys ordii
ACACACACACACACACACACACACACACACACACACACACACACACACAAAGGCTGTGTCCTTTGGAACAAATAGAGACTTCTATGGACCTTGGTTCTTTAAATCAATTATGGGAAAACCTTCATGGCCTTTTCCCTTCTACCCTCCATTCTTGACCATACACACACACACACACACACACACACACACACACACACACACACACACACAACCTTCCTCCATGACCACTTCCCACTTCTAGGAAATGGGGGATGACGTGAGGATCAAGGCCATCCTTGGGGAACTGCTAACAGTCTGGCAAAATGCATTAGCAGCTTCTGCTCCACCCCCACCCCAACTTCTCCCCATTATCCTTGGGCTCAGCGCAAGCATCCTCCTCATTCTACAGAGATAAGATACCCAGCTGGGGCTGCTTGACCTCCCAGAAGGCCGAGAAGCCACGGAGGACCTGGAGTTCCTCTGATGTTCTCATCTCCTCTCACCATCTCCATGATGCTGTGGTCCATGTCAAGACTTCTTTGCTTCTCTCACCCTGCTCCCTGCCCCCGAGAAATCAGTCTAGTTAAGCAGTAGGACCTGCATGAGGGCCAAATGCAGTCTGTGGACTTGAAAGGAGGAGGTCTGGATCTCCTGGACACAGCAATTCCATTTCTGACATTTTTCTTATAGCAAAAGAATGAGGGATAAATATATCAGAAATATGTAAGAATGTGCCAGGCGCTGGTGGCTCACTCCTGTAATCCTAGCTACTCAGGAGGCTGAGATCTGAGGATCACAGTTCAAAGCCAGCCCGGGCAGGAAAGACTGTGAGACTCCTATCTCCAATAAACCACAGAAAACCGGAAGTGGTGCTGTAGCTCAAGTGGTGGAGCGCTTGCCTTGAGCTGAAGAGCTGAGGGACAGTGCCAAGGCCCAGAGTTCAAGCCCCACAGCTGACAAAAAAAAAAAAAAGAAATATGTAAGAATGTAAGAGATGTTCCTCTGACCATTTTTGCCAGTACCAAAACTTGAACTCAGGGCCTTGCTTGCTTTCCTTGCTTGCTAGGCCTGGTACTTTACCACTTGAGTGACATCTTTTTTTTTTTGGGAGGGGGGGTGAGTCCAGTCGTGGGGCCTGAACTCTGGGCCTAGGTGCTGTCCTTCAGCTCTTCAGCTCAAGGCTAGCACTCTTCCACTTGAGCCACAGTGCCACTTCCAGCTTTTTTCTTTTTTCTTATGTGGTGCTGAGGAATCGAACCCAGGGCCTCATGCATGCCAGGCAAGCGCTCTACCACTGAGCCACCTTCCCAGCCCCTTGAGTGATATCTTTAGCCCTGCTTTTTGCTGGTTATTTTGGAAATGGTGTCTAGCAGACTTTTCTGTCCAGGCAGGCTTTGAAAGCTGATCCTCTAGATCTCTCTTGCATAGCTAGGATTACAGGTGGGAGCCATTGGTGTCCACTTCCATCATTTTTTTTTTTTGGTCAGTCATGGGGCTTGAACTCAGGGTCTGGGTGATGTCCCTAACTTTGCTCAAGGTTGGTGCTCTACTACTTTGAACCACATCACTACTTCTGGCTTTTATTGTGCTTAATTGGAGATAGGAGTCTCATGAACTTTCCTTCCTGAGCTGACTTTGGACTGTGATCCTCAGATCTCAGCCTCAGCCTCCTGAGTAGCTAGGATTGTAAGTGTGAGCCACCAATGCCCAGCTAGATTTTTTTTTTTTTTTTTGTCAGTCATGGGGCCTGAACTCTGGTTTGGGTGCTGTCCCTCAGCTATTCAGCTCAAGACTCGTACTCTAGGGGCTGGGAAGGTGGCTCAGTGGTAGAGCGCTTGCCTTGCATGCCTGAGGCCCTGGGTTCGATTCCTCAGCACCACATAAGCAAAAAGAAAAAAGC
>NW_012271086.1:0-5027 GCF_000151885.1 Dipodomys ordii
GTTTTTCCCCATCTCCTCCACAAGTTATACTGACATCAAATATATTGAAAGCAGGGGTTATACTGTGGGGGAGGGACATACAAAGCAACAAAGAGATAATCTTATATGCAATAAATATCTTGAGTCAATTTATTTCTCCATATATACAACAACTTCAATTCAAGCTCCCACCATGTCTTATCTTGATAAAGAGCTATCACTTCACAGATGATTTCTAGTAGGATTTTAAAAAGCAATTTGGATTCTTTTACTTTATTACTTAAAACCATGACCAAGGTTGAGTTTAAAAAATTCACTCCATGATCAACACGTTTCTTCTGTCACATATCCTACTCATATGGTCCAGGCACATTGCTGATATTTGCTTGCTTTAAAAAAATCATTTTGGGGACTGGGAAGGTGGCTCAGTGGTAGAGCGTTTGCCTTGCATGCATGAGGCCCTGGGCTCGATTCCTCAGCATCACAAAAGCGAAAAAAGCTAGAAGTGGCGCTGTGGCTCAAGTGGTAGAGCGCTAGCCTTGAGCTGAAGAGCTGAGGGACAGTTCCCAGGCCCAGAGTTCAGGCCCCATGACCACAACCCCCCCAAATTATTCTGGTCCCATTCCCACTAGCACTTGTTATTGTACTTTTCTTGATAATGGCCATTCTAACTGGGGGGAGGTGGAATCTCAAATGTTGTTTTTATTTTCATTTCTTTTATGACCAGAGATGTTGAACATTTCTTCATTTGTCTATTGGCCATTCTTCTTTTTTTAATATATACTTTTATTGTAAAGATACTGTGCAGTTAGTTACACTAGTAAGGTAATGAGTACATTTCTTATTGAGCATTGTTACCCCTTCCTTTGTTTTTCCCCTACCATCCCTTCCCTCCCTACTTCCCCAGCTCCTTCTTCCCCCAACTCCAAACTTGTGAAGTTCATGATCAACCTGGTGTCTTGTACATCTCATTGTTACAATGGGTCAATTTGAATCCTTATTTCAGCATTTTGTTATTTCCCTTCCCCTCCCCAAGTTAGAAAAATGTATATATGTGATGCAGGGCACCGACATCAAATACAGTGAAAACAGGGTTATGCCATGTAGGAAGAATGTACAGAAGAAACAAAAAAATCATTCTTCTTTTTCTGAGATGTCTCTCTTTAATTCTTTAGCCCATGTATTAATTGGGTTGTTGTTTCTTTGAGGGTTTCTTTTTGGGAGATTTAATTTTTTTGAGCTTTAAGTATATTTTAGAAATGAGGCCCTTGTCTGATGCATAGCTTGTGAAAAGCTCCCATTCTGTAGGTTTTCTAATTATCAAGTAAATTATATCCTTTGCTATGAAGAAACTTGTAAGTCAGATGCAGTCCCATTTATCCAGTATTTCTTTGATTAGTTGTGATTATCTTTGCTTGGGAAGTTTCAACCTGTGCTTAGGAGCTCTAGTGTTTTCCCAGCCCTTTCCTGTAATATTCTCATGGTTTTTGGCTTTATATTGAAGTCTTTGATCCATTTTGTTGCAAGATGATACATAGGATTTAGCTTCAGTTTTCTGCCTGAGGATAGCTAGTTTGCCAGCACTATTTGTTAGGCTAAGGAGAGGGGAGGATAGGCACAGAAATGGAGGAACCAAGGGTGAGCAAATGCAGCATTGATCCTCACTAGACACTGTGAAAAATGAACTATACAACTTGTGGGTGGGGACAGGAGGGAAAAACTGGGAAAGAGCGAGGAAGGGAAAACAATGGTCAAAAGGAAATGTACTCTTTATCTGACTTAGGTAACTATAACCCCTCTGTCCACTATCTTTATGATAACAGTAAATACATTTAAAAAATTCTTGAAGAATGATACTAGAGACAATCATTGGTATGCAGTCCATGTTTTGAGGAAGAATGTGTCCATGTGCCGGAAGCCCTTCTTTCTCATTATACCACTGCAGCCCAATAGTACAATCAAGTGACCCCACTGGTTCCTTGGTTTCCCAGCAGTGAATTAGGACTTAATTAATTTACATCCTCTAGCCTGTGGACAGTCACTGTGCCTGAGGCACAGTGGCAGATCTACAACAATCTCAAAGACTTTCTCTGACCTGTCCCCTTCAGGCCTTATTGTTTTTATAGCTTCTTTGCATATTAAATATATGATGTTTTTGGTGTGTGTATGTATGTAGGGATGTGCGTCTAGGTATAATTCTACTGGGGTTGAACTCAGGGCACTGTCCCCTAGCTTTTTTAATAAAGGCTAGTGCTCTGCCATTTGAGCCACAGCTCCACCTTAGGCTTTCAGTGGTTAATTGGACATAAGATTCTCATACATTTTCCTGTCCAGTCTGGTTTTGAACCACCATCCTCAGAACTTGACCTCCTGAGTAGCTAGGCTAACAGGCAGGAATCAGTGGTGACTGGCTAAATATATGACTTTTAAATTTGTCTGACTTAAATTCAATGCATATTCTACAAAATTAAGAAAATTGAGGGAAGGAGTGGTGTTGGGAAGGAGGGAAGAGAATAATGAAAGGGTTAACATTGATCAAGATGCATGTTGTTCATCTACTCCTTTGTTTAATGGCAATTCTTTTGTCCAGCTATTTAAAGATAAACATAAAATTAAAACAAATTGTCTGACTTTTCATTTTCAGAGGAGTATTAGATTAGTTTCTCAGTCATATGATAGCAGAAGTCAAATTAGCCCAGTTTCCCAGTAAAACCCCTCTCCCCTGGCCAAGAACTAGTTGAGGAACCACGTGATCTCAGTTAGAATTGGAAGCTTAACGCACAGTGATCCAAGAACTCAAAATGGCTGAAGCCGATTTGTCCCAATACGGAAGGCCGAAAGAGCCTATCTCTCAGATCTCACTACTGCATTCTCTGTTTTTGCCTAGGTTCTGTTCTTTTCAAGACTTGATGATCAGCTGCGGCTTTAATTCTTTGGCCATAATATCTGATTTCATATCCATGAAATCTATATCACTCAGAAATGTTTTCTCATTGTACAAGACACTATGTTGAAAATGAAGTTTACAACTTGTGGGGGGAGGGAGGAGTTGGGGAGGTGAGGAGGGAAGGAATGGTAGGGGAAAAACAAAGGAGGTAAGAATGCTCGATAGGAAATGTACTCATTATCTTACTCATGTAACCGCAGCCTCTCTGTGTACTATTTTTACAATAAAAAACATAATAAAAAAGAAATGCTTTCTCATGATTTGATAATGTGTTTTTGCCTTCTTCAAAGTGGGCCTTGTTTAATTTAGAACTATCCATATGGAATTTAGTTATTTAGAGATATATATATATATATATATATATAAACTAGTACATTGGAAATAGGGAATATTAATTATTCAACCAAATTCTGCCTTCAGAACCTCATTGATGTCTGTCCTTTCCTTTTGATTTCACTTGCATTGGAGAGAAAACTACACCCTTTTCTTCATGAATTTAAGAAATCTCTAATAGGTCTCAGTATTTCCAATCTTTCCTCTTCCAAGCTGGCCTTTTTATTAACTGAAGGGTACACTTTCTAATCTAAATTTAAAATTTTCTCATCCTTTGTTGTAACATATTCAAAGATTCCTTTTATAGATATGACAATCTGGAGATCTTGTTAAAATAAAGATTACTTGCTTTCGTGCTGAGAGATTTGGTACTAAGAGATTAGACTTTAATAAGAACAATGGATATCCATATTTCTGTTTGATTTGGTTTCCTCAGACATTATCTCATAGGGTTATAACCAAGTTTCAGCCTCCCAATCCATGTCTATGTCTATTGTATAGTAAATGTTTAGCGTATTATTAATCCTACTGTTGGTTATCTAGTTCCCTAAGTCAACTATAGTTACAGTGTTGGTGGAAAACAGATTTTTACTGATTTCTGTGTGATCAGGGGCAGTAACAAAATATACATCAACTTTGTCATGCAATTTTACTACATAGTTTAATGCAATTTTTGTGGTTGCAGCCAGGCATTATAGAAAAAGATGGTGGCTTGGTGATTTATAATCTGGTTGTACTTCATAATTTGTTCAACCATAGTAAACAATGCACACAGTCACTTTGAGTAGCACCACTTGAGGTGATCTTGGTACAAATGACATTGATGCTCTCATGGAATATTAACTTATGCTGAAAACTGCACACCCTTTACTATGATACCCCCATCTATTATAGCACTCATGCTGCTTATTTGCCTCCATTCTTCTTGTCCTGTTTTCCTCTCCAGTATTTTAAAGCAGTAAACCATGGGCAGGAAGGAAACATCACTTTACAAGGAAATATGGATTTCAGTGATTCCTAAGCTTAAAGCTAAAATTAGCTGGCCAAGCTAGTAGACTTGGTTGGATATGCTAGTTAGAGGAATAAATATTTAGAAAAGTCACTAATAGACATATAATGTGATTATACTAGCAACAACTTGGGAATGGGGTTGGGAACATTAAGGTTGGTCTAAGAGAATGGAAAAGTGATAAAACTTAGACTGCTCTGAAGGATTCAGAGCAGGCAAACAGACAAAGAGTATGAAACAATTGACACAAAATGCTTGTCTCTACTCAGATCTGGAAGTTCTTTTAGGGATTTTGTCATGTGTGTACCATTATTCAAGTTCTAGAGATTATTGTTTCTCTAGATCTGGACTGGAACTTGGGAAATAATATATATTTAAAACTACACACATGATTTTGCTGATTACCAAGTTGAAGACCTATAATGATTTTGATAAGTGTCTCCCAAAAGTCCATGAATTGGTCCCTAGCCTCTGGTTCTATTGGTATTTAGTAGAAATTTGAGATGTGCTTAATATGAAGTTGTTAGGTCTTTGAGAGCATGTTTCCCAGGGGGCTTGTGGGACCTTGATCCCTTTCTCTCTCCTTTCCTTCCCTCCCTCCTTCCTTCCTTCCTCCCTCCCTCCTTCCCTCCCTTCTTTCCTTCCTTCCTCCTTCCTTCCTTCCTTCCTCCTTCCTTCCTTCCTTCCTTCCTTCCCCCCTCCCTCCTTCCCTCCCTTCTTTCCTTCCTTCCTTCCTCCTTCCTTCCTTCCTTCCTTCCT
>NW_012271086.1:12127-12501 GCF_000151885.1 Dipodomys ordii
CACACTTTTCTCATTGTTGGCATACAGAAAAGCCATTGATTTTGGGGGATTAATTTTATAACCTGCTACTTTGCCAAAGTTTTGAATCAGCTTGAATAATTTGGGAGTGGATTCCATGGGATTCTTTAAATACAAGATCATGTCATCTGCAAAGAGGGAGAGTTTTACTTCATCTTTCTCTGTTTGGATCCCTTTTATGTTTGCATCTTGTCTTATTGCTGTAGCTAGGCATTGTAATACTAAATTGAAGAGAAGTGGAGATATTGGACATCCTTATCATGTTTCTGAGTTAAGAGGAAATGGCTTTAGTTTTTCACCATTGAGTATAATGCTGGCTGTAGGTTTGTCATATACAGCCTTTATTGTATTGAGGA
>NW_012271087.1:0-2737 GCF_000151885.1 Dipodomys ordii
CCTGCCCATGCAATTGTAACCCCTCTGTACAGTATGTTCACAAATAAAATAAAATTAAATTAAAAAAAAAAGAAATCTGAATATCACCAAATACTGGAGAACTCTTGAAATAGTAGAGGATGAAAACAGCAAGACTTTTTTGTCACTTAAATATATTCTATTGAAATCATTAACATTCAAAAGTAATAAATAAAAAAATAAAAAATAAATAAAAAAAAAAGATTGCTTGGCCGTTGATTAAGAGATTGTGTCAGGTAAGAATAAAGTAGCAGATATGTAAGAAATGACACCAGTGGTAACTTTTTTTGACAAGGTGTTTGTTTATACTTTGTTTTATTTCCTTCTAATAACTTGGTAGCATGTATTGCAATAGGTGGATGATTCACTGTGCCATTGACCTACAGAAATTTTGATAATAAAAAAATGCCTGTGAAATCATCAGTATTTCTTGCTATCCTCTCATAGGAGTGAAAGAAAGCAGTTTTTGTGTAATGTGTCATGTATGTTATACCACTTAAACCTGACTTACTGTACATTGTACACAGCATAGAATCATTAATGTGTAGATCTTGCAACACAGTTATCTAATGAGGATTAAAAAAGGTATTTGAAGGGAAAAAAGGAATTATTTGGTATATGAACTAAGGACCATTGAAAATGATCAGTCTTTTGCATTGGTATATTATAACTTTTAATGGGCCTCAGTTCATAAATCACTCACTGTTAGAATCTGGAAATGTACTAAAGGTAGGGTGGTAGTATTATAATGATGTTCTCAGATATTTAGATGAAAAAATAAGTATAGAGAAAAATGTCATTAGTGCAAGAAATCTACATGATTAGCAATCAGTTGCTAAGAAAGAAACTAGATATAACTAAAACCCAACTTCACAAGAAATTACTGTATTTAGAAATATTTCTCTTTTAATAGTTAATAGAAGCATCAAATTCTTCAATAAATTTTATCTTCTGGATTAAAGTACTCTCATTTTATTTTAGAAAAGGAAATAATGACTTCTTCGTCACAGTTTATGTAAATTTAAGTCACTTTCTAACTATTTATAATCTTATTATACCTTCAAAAATTTTCCATATCTTTAATTTTTTTCATTTTTAAAAAACAGAGTTCATCTTTTGTTGTTGTGGTTGGTTGTGGGTATTGAATTCAGGTTTTGGGTGCTGTCCCTGAGCTTTTATGCTCAAGATTAGTGCTCTATCACTTTGAGAAACAGTGTCACTTCCAGTTTTCTTGTGGTTATAACATTGGAGGTAAGAGTCTCATGGACTTTCCTTCCTGGGCTGGCTTTGAACTGCAATCCTCAGAACTAAGCCATTGGCACCAGGTCGAATCTTATCTTTATATATTTTCTATCATATAAAACAAGGAGTTGTTTTACTAATTTTTTTTTAGTTAAATGATGTGTTTTTTTTTCTGAATGGGACAGTCTGCTAAGTGAATCTTATACACAGACATTTTTGTTGTTTTTAATTGTTATCTTTAGATAGTTATACAAAGGAGGTGACATTTTATAAAGGAGTTTATTAATACAATATATTTTTATGTCCTTGCTGTTTTTTGAATGCAATATATCTTGATCAAATGTCTTTCCTTTCAATCTTCTCACCCGTCCCTCCCTCACCAACCTCTTTTTAATTTTGTAGGATATACATTGGATTCTTATCTGCATTTTCTCCCTCTTCTCCTCATCATTCTCCTACACTTTGCCCCTTGACCCCACTCTACCCCTTCTGAGTACCGTCTTCCTGGAAACATTATAAAAACCAAATATCTCCTACAGTCCCAGAAATTTCTTTTGCATTGATTTCTTTAAATGTATGATCTATAATAACATAAAGAAATAAACTCATAAGCCGGGCGCTGGTGGCTCACGCCTGTAATCCTAGCTACTCAGGAGGCTGAGATTTGAGGATCGCGGTTCAAAGCCAGCCTGGGCAGAGAGACAGTGAGACTCCTGTCTCCAATAAACCACCAGAAAACCGGAAGTGGCGCTGTAGCTCAAGTAGTAGAGCACTCGCCTTGAGCTGAAGAGCTGGGGGACAGCGCCCAGGCCCAGAGTTCAAGCCCCACGACCGCCAAAATAAAAAAAAAAAAGAAAATGAAACGAAATAAACTCATGAATAAGATCTAGAAAACAAACTAACAGTAATGTTTCCAGGTGCTTTAAGGCAGCTAATCAAGCTAAATTTGACGCTGCTATGCAAAGAGCCTAGAACAAAACAATTAAAGTAAAATTCATATTCAGTTGGATATCCTAATACATATTACTTGACCATAACATGCAATGAGATATCTGTATTGAAATTACTTAAAATTTTCCTTCTACTTGGCTTTAAATTCCTAGAGGTTCAGTTTCAAATTCCCAGGATATATTTAACTATAATTTTTTTTGTTTTTGTTTTGCCAGTCCTGGGGCTTGAAAACTCAGGGCCTGGGCACTGTACCTGAGTTTCTTTTGCTCAAGTATAGCACTCTACCACTTGAAGTCAGCACCACTTCTGGCTTTTTTCTCTTTATGTCGTACTGAGGAATTGGATCCAGGGCTTCATGCATGCTAGACAAGCACTCTACCACTAAGCCTATTTAACTATAACTTGGGGCGATATTTTTGTGTATGAGTTTTTTTGTGAAAATACTGTACAGAGGGGTTACAATTACATGGGCAAGATAATGAGTACATTTCTTATCAAGCATTGTTGCCTCCTCCTTTGTTTCCCC
>NW_012271087.1:2787-4233 GCF_000151885.1 Dipodomys ordii
TTCATTTTGCTTATGTGGTGCTGAGGAATCGAACCCAGGGCCTCAGGCATGCAAGGCAAGCGCTCTACCACTGAGCCACCTTCCCAGCCCTTGGTCATGTTTTTACATTTACATTGTACACTAAAATATAGTCTTATAAAGGCTATTGTGTGCCACACAAGCAGTAGCTCCAATGCCTGCCATCTTTATTTCCATCACAAAACAGCCCTCACTTCTGTAATAGGCATGGGCATTTTCCTGACATTTCCTCAAAGTGACTCCACACAATTATATCACAGAGCCTAGAATGCTTTATCACTATGATTTGTGCACGTGTGTATAACCCTTCCTAGGTAATAAGACTGCATGGACAAGTTAATGTTTTATTCATCTTTATGTCAGCCAGAGACAGAGCTTGGAATGTATTAGATGGTCAATAGATGTGTACTTCACTAAATTGCAGTAAAACACACCAATGTTTCAGGATCTGGGTCTCAGAGAAAGAAGGAAAAATAAGCTGAAAAAACTTTAATGGATAAAGAAGATAATAATCAGAGCTCATATTTACAAAGTGTTTAGTGTGTGTCTCTCCTAATGTAACTGCTTTATATGGTTGAATTTCTAGATTTCTCTTTTCCTCCTCATTTACTTATTATTGATTGAAGTTGTACTTATTATGAGTCACAAAACCTTTAAGAAATTTGATCAAGCACAATTCATCAAGTTAAGAAGTGTTGATTCCATGATGTTCTGCACACAGTATCAATCAAGGACATTACACTAAATACTTACCCATTGACTTCAATTCCAGAATGTTAAACACTCTTTTCTTAAACATATAGACTCTGTCTAGGTTTAATTTGCCATAGTCACTGTGCAAGATACTCAGGGTACAAGTTAAATAAAACTGAAGCATTTCTATATTTCTGTTTTCCTTTTGACATGACACAAAAATCTTTTTCCCCTTTGAGTATGCAAACATACAAATACACAAGCAGTTCCCACCACACACACACATACTCACAGACATTTCTCCCCTTTGCTGTCAAAATTATCGCCTTCAGCTTGGAAAAAATTATATTAAGTGAAGTAAGCCAGGCCCAAAGAAACATAGGTCCCATGGTTTCCCTTATTTGCAATAACTAGTATATGTCCTAGTCAAGCAGAAAAAATCAGATAAGGTGATGTTAGGGAAATGAACCCTAAGATATGTATTCAAATGTTTTTTTTCTTTCATGCGATTGCTTCTAACACATTTATAAGATTATTTCTTTGTTGCTTTGTATGTCCCTCCCCCACAGTATAACCCCTGTTTTCACTGTATTTGATGTCAGTATAATTTGTGGAGGGGAAGGGGAAAAACAAATCATTTAAACAGGGATATAGGTGGACCTTGTACAATGAGATGTACAAGTCGTTATGTCAAAAACAAACTTTACAATTTTGGTGGGGGGGGGAGGGGAGGGA
>NW_012271088.1:0-3190 GCF_000151885.1 Dipodomys ordii
TGAAGGGTAAACAAAAGGAGGAGGCTGCAATGCTTGGTAAGAAATGTATGCATTATCCTGCCCATGTAATTGTAACCCCTCTGTACAGTATGTTCACGAATCAAATAAAATAAAAATTAAAAATAAAGAGTTTTGCATCCTTAGGATTCTTGTTGGTGGTTGGTCCTTGCCTCAGACTTTTCTTTGTCAGTGATTCACATTCCTCAGCATTAAAATGTTAATACTTACTTGATCTGTTGATTTTCTATTAATGTTGACTTCACTTTTATAATGAAGTTATATTTTGGTGAATTTGATTTGATGTGAGTAAATGTTTAACATCTGATAAGCAATTCGATGATTTTGATGTTATCCCATGCATCTGTGAATCCCTGTCCAAACCTGTGAATAAAAATTAATTTTACTCTACTTAAGCAATAGGTAGCATTTTACTTAGCACATTCAGTCTCCTTTGATCTTGAACTGTATTCGCTGGTAGAGGATGTTCTTTGCAGATTTAGAAACAGGTTCCTAGTTCTAACTCTTATATTCTATGCCTTCTTTTTTCTAAGACTTCTCAGATTCTTGGGAAAATTCATCCAATTTCTACTGAAGTTTTTGCAAGTATCTGGAGAAAAATTTCAAAGGAAATTGCAGTTTTTGTTTGAGACAGGGTCTAACCACATAGCCCAGATTGCCTTCCGGCTTCAGACCCTCCTGCTTCACCTCCTGAGGGCTGGGATTACAAGAGTGAACTCCCACACTCAGTTAGGATGTGCACTTCATGATAGCATTGTTCCTGGGGGTTGTGATTCTGTCCCAGGTAGGGGTTACTTCCACATTACGTCCACAGCCTATCAACATGTTTGCTATCCTGAGTCCTTTTCTCAGTGAAGTATTAAAAAGACGTGTATTTTACAATTGTATTGGTATAAAGACAAATAGGATCCAGGTTTCCTTCTTTGTTTTAGACAACATGAAAGTACTTTCCAATGGGATGTGGAGGCCAGGAATTGGAAACAAGAGAAAGAAGGTGCCGCAGCCAGGTCTCAGCTAGTAAAAGCAGCAGAGTTCCACTGTCAAAGTCACATATTCTAAGTATGTATGTGGGGCATTTATTCGACACGTACTGATTTGTATATTTATTAATCCATTTTTATGGTAGTAAAGTGTCTTGCCTTTAAAAGTTAAGCACATTGTACCCATTTTCTGACAGATGGAGAGCCAGGTTGCCTGGGAACTGAGAATACCTCTGATTGGTAGAAAGATGTATGGAGCCTGGACACCCAAAGATCTCCAGCTTGGAAGAAGACTTCATTAAAGGTGGAGGCCACATTTTATGCATCTTTGTATCCTGCCACTTCATAAAAGAGCACAATTTGGGGCTGGAAATGTGGCTTTGTGGTAGTGCTTGCCTAGCATGCATGAAGCCCTGGGTACTACTCCATAGTGCCACATAAACAGAAAAAGTTGGAAGTGGCTCTATGGCTCATGTGGTAGAGTGCTAGCTTTGAGCAAAAGAAGCTCAGGCCCTGAGTTTAAGCCCCAGGACTGGCAAAAAAAAAAAAGCACAATTTGCATGTGGCACTAGATTTTTCTACAAACACAGCAGTGCTACATATGATTTTTGACTACTTGAAATCTGGCTTGTATAGTCTCAAGTGCAGTATGAATTTTTATGAATTCATTTCTTCTACACTATCTTATATCCAATTTTTTGAAGACTAGTTGTAAAGCAAGCTGGATGCTAATGGCTCATGCCTATAATCCTAGCTACTCAGGAGGCTGAGATCCAGGATATCACGGTTTGAAATAAGCCCATGAAGAAGATTCTGAAAATAGCCAGCAAAATGCTGGACTGGAGACATGGTTTAAGGAATGGAGCACCAGCTATAGCAAGAAAGCTGAGCATGTATAGGCTCTGAATTCAGACCCCTGTACTGGCAAAACAAAACACAAAATAAATCCTAAATAATTTGTATTGATTACTTAGAGAAATGACATTTTAATACAATATACCTTTGTTTAAAGTTATATTTATAAGGTATATTGAAACTCTGAAGTATATCAATTAATTTCACTTGCTTTTTAAAAATGCAGATATTAGGAAATTTAATATTACATGTTATGAGTCATATTTTTGTTTGGACCAAACTGCCTTGGAAAACTGTTTATAGATAAAAGTCCTTGCTAGCTACTTCATTCTGAAGCTCATATCTAAGAAACATTGGATGTGAAGCTGAGGGGAATCAAAGTTTGAGATCATCCTGGGCACAAAAGTTCTTGAGACTTCATCTCAGCTAATGGTTGTACGCAGTGGCACACACCTGTCATACCAGTACAGAGGAAACGCAAGGGCAAGGCACAGTGGTGCATCTCCAATAGCCCACAGGGAATCACAAATAATAAGATTGTACTGTAGGTTGGCCTGGGCACAAAGCAAGACAGTATTTTAAAATGCTAAAATTAGCTGGAGGCTCACATCTGCAAGCCTAGCTACTCAGGAGGCTCAGATCTGAGGATTGCGGTTCAAAGCCAGCCCGGGCAGCAAAGTCCATGAAACTCTTATCTCCAATAAACCACCAGAAAACTGGAAGTGGCGCTGTAGCTCAAGGGGTAGAGCACTAGCCTTGAGCTGAAGAGCTAAGGCCCAGAGTTCAAGCCCCATGAACAACAAAAAACAAAACAAAACAAAACTATAGTCTGGTGGACATTGGCCATGAGCTTCTTTGGGATACTTCCAGATGGCATTCGTGCCCAAGGAGATGAGGTCACAGGTCATGACTAATGGCTTGAGGCAGCAGGGCCACTGCAGCCCTTTGCCGATCCACAGCTGTTCCCATAGCTCAGTTCCTCAAACCATGGCTTACCTACATTCTTGTGCTGCTGCAAGCTAGCTAAGCCTGCCAACTTTCCTGAAACATCAGCTGTGGCTTTTGACACTACTTCATGGCTGCCAGGGCACCGTGTGGACCTCAGGTGTTTTAAATCCCCGTGTCTCACTTCTGTTCATGTACTGCACATGGGCGATCTAAGTCTTATAGTTAGGGCTGCTGGCTTGCATGATAGGGCCTACTATTCAAATTCCTCTTTTGTCTTACATTTAAGAGTTTTGGTCAGATAATGTGATGTTAGGAAAATGAACCCTTAGATATGTATTTTAATGTTTTTTTTCTTTCATGCATGTGTTTCTAACGCATTTATAAGATGA
>NW_012271088.1:7755-8886 GCF_000151885.1 Dipodomys ordii
TTTGCTTATGTGGTGCTGAGGAATCAAACCCAGGGCCTCATGCATGCAAGGCAAGCGCTCTACCACTGAGCCACCTTCCCAGCCCATCTCCCACTTTTTTACTTCCAATTTTTGATGTGTGGACTTAAAAATTTCAAAACATATACCTTGTCACCCTAATGTAGATGTGCTTTAGGATTAATTCTACAACTACATTCCTTTCATCTGTACTGCCATTTGCTAAACATTTCACAGACAGATTAGAGCTAAGATCTGAGGATCACAATTTGAAGCTAGCCCAGGCAAGCTAGCCTTGAGCAAAAAAGCGCAGGGACAGTCCTTGGGTTCAAGCCCCAAAATAGGCAAAAAAAAAAAAAGGTAAAGTAATTGGGCACTAGTGGCTCATACCTCTAATCCCAGCTACACAGGAGGTTAAGATCTGAGGATCACAATTTGAAGCTAGCCCAGGCAAGAAAGTCCTTGAAACTCTATCTCCAATTAAGGACCAAAAAATGCTGGAAGTGGAGCTCAAGTAAAAAGGCAGCGTATTTGCATATAACTTATGAACATCATCCCATACAAAATATCTATATATTATTTGTAATCCTTAAGGCAAACATTATATAAAGACTTGACTGTATTATTCAGGGAATGATGAGAAGAAAAAAAAGAGTCTGTATGTGTTTTGTATAAATTTTTCTCCAAATAGTTTTGATTGGCAGTTGGTTGGATCCATTCATGCAGAACTTACAGAAACAGAAAGTGCATATTTTTAATTTTTTTTACATTTTTAGGGTTAAAAGCATTTTATGCAAGTTTAGGCTATAAGAAAACATAGAGTTCCCCTAAATGTAATTGAGCAATCAGGGCACAATCAAATGATGGTAAAATGAGTAGCCCCATTACTTAGAAGGTTTGGAATGTCAAGAATATTTGGGACAAGTTGTGGCCCCGTGTATGAGATTTAAATATTTTTAAAATTTTGCAACTCAGTGGTGATCACTTTACTTCAAAACTGGGGTAAGAAGCTACAACTATATTAGACTTGAGTTCAGTATGGCTAAAACTTTACTAGCATTTTGTAAATCCTCTTAAAAACTCCTTATAAAACATAGTTTCTAGCTTGGTCTCTGAACATGCTAGACTTTGACA
>NW_012271089.1:0-1330 GCF_000151885.1 Dipodomys ordii
TATGTGTATATATATATATGTATGTATGTATATATTCAAACAATGGAGGGACGCTAAGAGGAGGACACAGAATCAGTGGGAAATGGGAAAACATACAACAGAGGCGCCCATCAGCTGCACTGTACATAGATGAAAATGAACTAAGCAACCTAAAGACAGCGATGGGAAGGGAGGAATGAGAGGGAAAGAAGGAACAGCTTACACTAAGCAAAAGGAAAGAAATGTAACTATCACCTGATGTGGAGGAAATAATTGTATTGTTAAAGCTCATACAATTCACAAACTTTATAGACCATGATAATGACATATCCTTGTGAAGGCTAAAATGTGTTTGTGACTTTAACTAAGTATCACTATTCCACAATACTATGAGATATGTGAAATTTATGTAATCACCTAATCTCTATTTTAAAAAAAGTAAAACAAAAAAAGGAATTTTTGTGGTATTGATATTTGTTGTTATATGTACTATATATCATACAAACTTTTACATATGGATCACATTTATTGATTTACATTATGTTACTAATATTAGACATCTTGGTAATAATGGATTGTTTGAACTACTCATGTCACATATTTGAAGTTGAAATGAATGAATGACCATGTTTGCGATTGCAATGATTTTGTGGAAATGAACTTTACAACTTCGTGGGGGAAAGTAGTAGTGGGAGAGCAACAATGGAGTGGGTAACAATGTTGAACGAGAAATGTACCTTACTCATGTAAATGTAACCCTCTGTACAGCATCTTTAAATAAAATATTTTTTAAATCAAGATGCAATTCTGTCATCAGTGAAAGAATATAAGTAATTGAAATTAAAAGGATAACAAATGACACAACTGTTGGAGATCAGGAATAAATTCATCAATCAAAACAAAAGTCTGTAAGAAAAACTTAAGATATTTTATAATGATACTTTCCAATACATCACAAAAGCTAAACACCATAATAAAATTATAAGGTCATAGTTTAAAAGATCTCCATAAAGATAAGTATTACTTGTTTATAATATCAATGAACATTAAAAGATAAGGTTAGAAAGAAATACATTTATAATAGAAACTCAACTTATAAAATAGCAAGGAATAAAAGTGATGATGTGATTTCAAGCCTGTACACTGAAACCAACAAAATATTGCTGAGTCATGTTATAGAAGGGCCAAAATAAATGCAGAACTATTCCATAGAGGAATATTTTCTGCAATTATGCCTATAGATTCAGTACAGTTTTTCCCCATCTCCTCCACAAGTTATACTGACATCAAATATAGTGAAAGCAGGGGTTATACTGTGGGGGAGGGACATACAAAGCAACAAAGAGATAAT
>NW_012271089.1:8054-10190 GCF_000151885.1 Dipodomys ordii
CCAGACACTCTCTTTTCTAGCTCTTTTCTCTCTTTTCTAGCTCTTTTCTCTCTCTTTCCCAGCTCTCTTTCCCAGGCCTTTCCCCACTGCGTGGAGGACCAATATGGCCTGGTGCCAGCCGGAACGATGCATAAACCTACCCCTTACCTGAATACCACATGCATGGTGCTGTTTTTACTCGGCTACCTCTTTTTAAAAACCTAACAAAAATGGTGCCATGACTGGGATAAAGGGGCTTAAATTCAGGATAGCTGGGATTCCTCTCTTTTTTTCCTCTTTTTCCTTTTCTGTTTGTTTTTCCCTTTTTGCTCTGAGGAATACCCACATTTCTGACGGCCTTTTGCGAACCCATCTGTCTGCTGCAGACCCAGCCCATTGCTGGCCTTAATTTTATGCTATTCTCAAATGTAGACAGTTTTTGCTACTGCAATTGTAAATGGTCAGAAGTCTGTTTAATTTCAGGCTCTCTTTGCTCTATTTCTGCCATTCATGTCCAACTTTCTGTCCTTTTTTCTACAACTTTTTGGCTTGTGCCTTGAAGAGTGAGATGCAGGCTGGGTCCCAGGGATTCCCCTCTAGGTTCCCTCTCAAAGGCTAGTCAATGTAGGCTTGATCTATGTTCAAGGTTTCTTTGCATTTTTTCAGAAATTTGCCATCTTGAATTCGCCATCTTGGCCACATGGTGGGTTAAGGGTTTGGTCCCATCTGACCCTTAACCTTCCACCAATCTTACTACTCCATTCATATATTCTAAGGTGGCTTGCTAACAAGTTGCTCTTTTCACAGGCCCTGGTAACTGAGGTCCAACCATCTGATGTGCTTTGTTAGCAAAGATGTCTAAACATTGTCAAAGTTTTAGGTTTTGCGTTTTACCTTTTTTATTTTGTGTTGTGTATTCTACTACTGACTACATGACTCTAAAATATTGGGCATATCTGTGCTAATATTCTCACATCCAATGAGTTTTGTCATTTCAGAATATTTTTTGGCAATTCTTAATAAGAACCACGTAAACTCTACTTATTCTACTTGATCTCCTTGCTGCTTTAATTAGAAATAATAAAGGGCTTTTGTGGCAAAGATTGCAGTTCAAAGCCAGCCCAGGCCATAAAATTCCTAAGACTCCATCTCCCAACTAACCTGCAAAGAGCCAGGCTTGAAGCATGGTTCAAGACTCTCATCTCTAACCAGCCAAACACTGAAAGTGACTGTAATTCAATGTGGTAGAGCACTAGCCTTGAGCATAAGTGCTCAGGGACAGTGCCCAGGCCTTGAGTTCAATCCTCCTTGAATACCATCTGGGACAAACCATCCCAACAATGAGCACCTAGACTTAGCCAGTCTAGGGAACAAGGGAACATGGAGAAGAGTAAGAGGAGATGATGTCACATCAGCTACTTTGTGCCTGCCCTTTCAAAATTAACCAGTGCCGGGAGGTCAGTAGAAGTAAGAAGCTTGCCCATCCAATGTCCATACCTGCCTACCTATTAACTGATCAGGAATTTATATTCTTTGTCACCTGACTTCCCTACCTAGTCACCAGATGTCAGAAGTAGCTAGGGACATTTCTACCAACATTTTCAGCCCCAAGTCTTTCCTCTTGTCATTTATTTGCTCTCTAGTATTTTTTCTAGCCCCTCAATGCTCATGAGACTTCTCCAGACTTCATCTAAGGACTCACACCACCAAGGGACAGCTGCTGCTCACTGCCTTCCCTGGGAGTGGATCAAATTCCAGCCTTTTACCCCTATTGTCGATGCCCCTTGTCAGCAGGAATTAGCCAGAGAATCCACACCCTATTTCATGATTATTAAAAGGCTGGAATGTAAGGTCCACTCCTAGATGGCTAGCAGACTCCAACCTCCTTGCAGCAAAGTTTCCACCTAGTACCTGCATTACCTATGCAACTGGGACACTTGGAAGAGGTCACATCTGCATCCTCTGAGGTCACATCTGAATTTGATATGGCCACACCTTTCTCCACGCATAACCTAGCTAAGGCCTAGGCTAGGCCCAGATGTCATCTCTCTGCTCTTTTCTAGCTCTTTTTCAGCTCTTTCCTTCTATTCTCTTTCTGAGCTCTCTTCTCTTCCTTAGCTATCTCTTTCCCACCTTTCCCAGACACTCTCTTTTCTA
>NW_012271090.1:0-1239 GCF_000151885.1 Dipodomys ordii
CTTTATTACTATGATTTTTAAAAAGAAATTCTAACTACAGACAAAGAAACAAGAAGTTCCAGATTTGAATAGCCATACAACTTTGAATTTTCTGCTGGAGAAGAGATGAAAGCAGCAACATCCAAAATGTTCTCCTTTTGGTATTAAACAGTCAATATTTTTTAAAATAAGTTTTTTGTTGTGAAAATACTGTACAGAGGGGTTACAATCACATGAGCAAGGTAATCAGTACATTTCTTTTTTAATATTTAGTGAATTTACTCAAATAAAAGCAGTTTAAAAGACACAGAAATGAAAAATATTAGAAATCTATGTACAAAAAAGCAAATATAAATTAGTCAGCTTGCACATTTCCAGTTAAACATTCATAGATATACATATTCATCTGTTTCTTTATATAGAGATAAATACATACGTGATAGGAGACTTGTGGGAAAAAATCAGAAATACTAAAAATACACTCTCAAGTTTCAAAATGTGTGGAATATGTTTCACAGGATAACACTACATAAATGTAAATTCCTGATTTAATTCCATGATTTTCATCATGCCAGAAGCATGATTGGTTTTATTATTTTTTAAACAGATATTGGTATCCTATCATATTGGCTTATTAATAAGGCATTTTTATATACAATGTCAGTGTGGACAAAAATTTTAATATTGATTACTTACTATGGTATTTCAAACTTTCAAAGTCTTTTCAACGTAAGAAAATAGCTGCATCCATTATAGTGTTTCTTACAAAATACAAAAATTAATGATTAGTCTTTGTAGTTCTAGTAGTTAAGTCCTCTCTTATTTCCTCATATAGTATAAACAATCTTCCTTTGCAGTTAAGACCAGTAGTTCTTAAACAATGTTACCAAATAGCCAAGCATCCCAAAGCAGCAGATGAACAATCTTCACAGTGCATTCCCACCTCTCTGAAGTCGGAGCTGCTCCTTTTGGATATTTTTTCCACTTCAATGTGAAGTAGATTGATACAAGTTTCATTAGTGGTTTCATTATGTGGCTTTTGAAAGAAAAAGGATTTTCATCTCCTCCCACCCCCACCCCAGTTCACAGTTCTCAAAAGAGACCTATTTGGGGAAATCATATAGTCCAATGATGTTCAGAATAACCAGTGCTCCTCAGTAGATTAAATCTCCCAATGCAACTGTAATAAATAAGCATCTACATCCTTAGCTATATTACCAGTATATCCTGGAACTAAAGTAAGATGGTTTTCCTGTTCCC
>NW_012271090.1:10139-11062 GCF_000151885.1 Dipodomys ordii
GTTTAAAAATAATTAACCTATTAGATAGTTTAAACTTTATTATTATGGAGACTTGAACTGAAAATAATATTCACTGCTTTTAATTATTTAGGTTGCACAAATTCTATGCCTTATTTTATGCTCTTAAATATATAGAAATACAACCTCTGTAAGAAAATGGATAGATATATGGTTAATATAAACAGTCCTGGGATTATCTGTGTGATTGCACCTCAGCAACATTGTATATTGTGTATTTGATCATCTTGCTTTATATTTGATTATCTTTCTTTCCTCCCAAATAACTCTTTTTTCTTACATTATTCTCAATTTCTTTGGAATAGTTAGAAAAATGAATACATTGATATATTCTGAGGGTTAAAGGATACTCGTTACCAATCAAATAGCTTTTTTCAAGAAATATTTCATGATATCTGACTATATATTATAATTACACATGTATGTTGCTTCCCATAGTCCATAAAAATTCAACATTTTAGAAATTAGTAGTATTAATTCCAGAGAGCTGAATAAAGACACTACTATAGTTGTCACATAAATAATAAAATTTCAATAAAATGTAAAAAATTATATATAACATCATATATTATATTATATATTATAATGATTTGTGAGCAAATTAGCTTTTGGAGAGGCAAAATATATTAATTAGCTTAATACTGAAATGCTTGTCACATTAACTGCATGATAAAGTGTTTGAATTACAAGTGAATTATTGGTATCTTCTTTTTTTAAATTTTATTATTAAGGTGATGTTCAGAGGGGGTTACAGTTACATAAGTAAGGTAGTATTACATTTCTTTTTTTTAATTTAATTTTATTTTATTTGCGAACGTACTGTACAGAGGGGTTACAATTACATGGGCAGGATAATGCGTACATTTCTTACCAAGCATTGCAGCCTCCTCCTTTGTTTACCCTTC
>NW_012271091.1:0-4906 GCF_000151885.1 Dipodomys ordii
AAAAAAAGTCTGTCTTGCTCACCACACCATCTGCAGTGGCTAACACAATGCTTGACAGATGTGGCACAGAAGACCAAACAGACATCCCACACACAGTCCTCTACTTCAAGCTCAGACAACATGAGCTTGAGTTTGACATGAAATACCTAGTAAACCTGTGCTGCCCAGGGCCACATGTGGGTATTGAGATCCAATGGAAATGTGCCCCAATATGGAACATATGCACCAATGTTGAAGACTAAGTATAAAAATATAACTGTACACCAGTGGCTCATGTTTATAATCCTAGACACTCAAGAGACTGATGACTAAAGACCATGGTTCAAAGCCAGCCTGGGCAGACAAATCCAATAGATTCTCATCTCCAATTAATCAGCACATAGCCAAAAGTGAAGGTGTGACTCAAGTGGTTGAGCACCAGCCTGGAACGAAAAAAGCTAAGAGACAATGCAAGGCCCCGAGTTCAAACCCCAGTACTAACATACACACACCAAAAAAAAAAAGTCTAGAGAGGCTGGGAGGTAGCTAGTCCTGTATATACTAGGCAAGTACTCTACCACCGAGCTACACCCCTAGACTATTTTTATACTGATCATATTGAGATAATATTTTTAACATTCTGGGTTAAGCAAAGCACATTAAAATTAATTTCAACTGTTTTCTTTTTTACTTTTTAATATGTCTACTAAGGAGTGTTTAATTTTTTTTGTGGTTTGTATTGTATTTCTCTGAGTCAGGCTCAATTATAACCACACCAGGCAAAGGTGCAACCCAGCCTGCTCAGGTCACTGTCAGCACGCCCGCCAGCTTACTGCACCCAGGGCACCCAATGCTTTCTGCAGCCAGGCAGGAAACACCTGTTTGGTGGCTTCCTGCCACATAAAAATACACAAATACACTCACAAATGGAATTCAGAAATCAGGGCTAAACAGAGTTGAACAAATGAACAATTTGCCAGCAGGACTGAGCAAGAACAGTGGCTAGAGATAAACGTAGCTCAGTGTCACCAGTGCTCACCACCATGAATGACTTGCTGGGTTCTCTCCTCAGCACTGCCAAAATAAATCAGATGCTTTGCTTTAAGAAAAAAAAAAAAAAAACCTACTGGGCCAGGCACAGGTGGCCCACACCTGTTAATCCTAACTACTTAGGAAGCTGAGATCTGAGGATCACAGTTTGAAGTCAGTCTAGGAAGTAAAGTCCCTAAGACTCTTATCTCTAACAACTAAAAACCGTGCTGTGGCTCAAGTGGAAGAGATAGTGCTAGCCTTAAGGAAAAAAGTTCAATGACTTCTGTCCAGGCCCTGAGTTCAAGTCCAAGGACTGGCATAGATGTGCAGACACACGTGCACACATACACACACGATTTCCAAATTCTATGCCCATATTTTGGTGGAGGAAGAACAGCTGGACATGATTTGGGAAACATCCAGGTCTAGTTAGGCCGAGAGAAATAGTGCTACCATGCCATTAAATCATGAGACTCTGAGTTTCCTCACCTGAAGACAGTCAAGCTGTTCCAAATACTCCAGAATTTTCTGCAATATTCTGCCAATACAGTGGCTATGGAGCTCTTGAAATGTATTTATGTGACTGAATAACTTTTAATATTATGTAATGTCAATATGTTTAAAGACCACATTGGACTGCACAGTTCTGGACAGGATGGGATGAGAAACAAATGTGGTGGTATATATAACTAAGCCCAGGAGTAGGGAGGCAGAGGCAGGAGGATGGCAAGTTTGAAACCAGTCTGGACTACATGGAGAGTTCCAGGCCAGTCTACACTATGAGTCCCTGTCTTGAAACAACAACAAATTGTCAATGATCATGCTCTATAGGAATGATGGGCATTTTATTTAATGCATCAGAACTGTGAGATTCTGAGGTTCAAATTTCCCAACTTTACAAAGATACTCAATTTAACAAAAGTAAAAAAATTAAGCATTCACAGAGGTCTTTTGTCAGTTGTGGGACTTGAACTCTGGGCCTTGCTGCTTTCCCTCAGCTCTTCAGCTCAAGGCTAGTACCACTTGACCCACAGCGCCACTTCCAGTTTTCTGGTGGTTTATTGGCGATAAGAATCTCACAAACTTTCCTGGGCCAGTTTTGAACCATGATCCTCAGAGCTCAGCTTCCTTAGTAGCTAGGATTAACAGGTGTGAGCCACTGGCACCCGGTTTAATTGGCCTTTGTTGCTCTTTTCTCTTACTTTAGGAATATTATCCCAAGGACTCTCTACATTCCATCAGACAATCCCCCTTTCCCAGATCTAAACAGGGATTGTCCACCTTGGTTTATGAATGGTCAAACCAACTACTAGTGGCAGGGACTAAGTGGTAGCTGAAAAGAATTCTAGCTTGCTGATACCATGAAATTCATACTCATGAAATTCAAGTCAAGTTCTTGTCTCAAGATTTTTCCCAGCAGGAAAGCCCTTCCCAGTCTAAACAGCTTTTTGTTGACATTAAGATAATTATATTCTACACACAAGCAGACAATAAACAAATGAGTCGGGAAGTGGAAGGGAGGGTGTGAATTATTAGCACAGGAAAGTAAAACACTCAGTCTAAGTCTGAGGAAACACAAGCATGACCACCTTTAGACATTTAAGAGATGTTGGGAGCTCATTCATTCTTCTCCATTGAATTTCAGCTATCCGCCGCACACACCCCCTCCCCCTGCCCTTTCAGCTTTTCCACAGACTGATATTTGGACTGAACGTGTTGTGCAATGATCTGCACAGCCGTGGGTTTTGGCCCTGTGGCGCTTCCATAATAAAATACATGTGAAACTGGATCCACATGGCTTCCACCCACAGTGGTATAATTTATTCTGTCAGACCAGTGCTGTTGCTTAACTTCCCAAGAGGGGCCTCCTGCAGGAACTCTCCTTCTAATAAAACAAAATTCACTAGCCTGGAGTCAAAGCGAACGGACACTATTTCACTAAGAACAGAGGTCCAGCTCCCTACCTCCAGTTCAGTCTCCCGTCTGTTGATGTCATCTGTGGACTGATTTAACTTCTCCAGTTCACCCTAGTGAAGAAAAGAGAAGAGAAGTGAGAGATGTGTCTTTCCTTTCTAGTGTTATTTAGTAATAGTGAAAATCACCCAGCCCCATTTGCGGGAGAAAAGGGCCAGCTCATTCTGAAGGAAAGTTCTTGAGCCTGTACAGGGAGAGCAAACTGTCAACATTTCTTCTGTTGATGGTATCCTTTTTGTTAATGTCTTAAGGTCCTAGGAATTGTCCTTTAGAAGGTCAAATATGTCAAGTGTGAGCCCAGTGGTAAACTCACCAGTTAAGAGATAGTTGAGTAATCCATCAAAACAGCACCATCTTGCCTTAGAAAACAATAAAAACAAGCAAGGCCAAGCCAACCCCTGGGAAATCATTAAACTAAGGGCAGACTTCTAGCATTAACTTACTAGTAGAGTTCAACATTTTCCCATAAGGAGATGGGAATTATTCAACCTACCTGTGTTTTGTTAAAATAGCTTTAATCCCTTTCTCTGTCAAAATTTACAAACTGGCATTGTATAAGGAATGCCTAACATGAAGTTAACTCATCTTTACTGTGGGAACAAAGGATCCCGCTAACAGAATTCACACCCAGAACATAAGATTTTGTTTCCAAATCAGTAATTTTACGAGAACAGAAATTATGCAAAAACCAATCTATTTTTACTAACCTGCCAAAATCAATCAATCCATTTACTCTATTTCCAACAGCTGAATTGCGAGTTCTTAATTGATCTGCTTAATTAGGGGTCCAGAATTTGCAGTGTACATAAAAAGCTAAATATATATTTTACAAAACAAAACAACAACAACAAAAGAAAAAGGTTTATGAGAAGGTTGAAAGCCAGGTCACGGAAAGGAATCTGCTGTGCTTCGTGGTGGGGGTGGAGGGTGAAGAGGTTAAGTTGTCACTGCTAGATGCTAGCCTGGTAATTGGTTTTTAATCATCTCTCTTGGAAATGGAGGCGCAGAAAGCCAGGCCATTCCCGCCGCCGCCTCCACGCGCCAGCTTTGCGCATCAGCTGTTCCCGATTTCTCTTCACACCCGATTTCACCAACAAGGAAAAATAGGGCTTTGAAGCGTTTGGGGCCGAGCGAACCTGGAGCCCAAGAAGACCATAAACCCCTCGAGAACCTAACAATGAACCAAAGCCGGAGGCCGGGCACCTCCGCCAGGTGTGGGCTGGATAACCGAGCACCAACTGTGCCATCCACGCGGCAGGGTGGGCGACGCCCACCATCCCTGCGCCCCGGGCCGCCAGGGTACCCGCGCCAACCCGGGCACCTTGCTCCCAGAGCCAGGTGGCTGAGCAGAGCGGGCAGTGCCTGCCGCACTGCCACGATCTGGGGCTGGAGAACCCCAAACCCGCTCGGCGCTCCCGCCCCCCCTTTCCCTTTGTTGCACATCCGCCCGAACCGCTGGGCACGCTGCGGAACCCCCAGGTTCTGAGGGGGGAGCCCCGCGGGATAGCCAGGCCGCGTCCACGCGCGCACTGCGGCCTTCCTGTGGGGCTCACAGAAACGGAGATCCAGACCCTCTCTCCTCGTCCCCGGACCTAGGTGACCCGGAGGTCACCCCGCGATCGCGGCCCGAAGACGCCGCCGACTCCCGCGTCCATCCCGGCGGGACCGCGCGGCGGGACGCCCCCACCTCCGTGTCCTACCTGGATCCGGGGGTCCACCTCTTCTTCCTCCTCCAGCCCCGGTTCCATGCCCGGGTCTTCCTCTTCCCCCTGCTCCCCGTCCCGGGCAGGCGGCGGGAGCTCGGCCGGCTCCTCTGGGCGGCTCCGCTTCAGTGTCCCGTCCATGCGGGCGGCGGGAGAAGCGCCGCAGCCGGGGCGTCCACTGCGCAACGGGGTCGGAGCGCGCCAAGGGGTCGCAGCCG
>NW_012271091.1:4956-6326 GCF_000151885.1 Dipodomys ordii
GAGGGAGGGAGGGAGGGAGGGAGGGAGGGAGGGAGGGAGAGAGCGAGCCACAAAGAAGAGATACCTGGGATGCCTGCCAAAGGCTGAGAATGAGAGATGCTTATTCAACCAGCCAAAACACACATGCATACAACACTATAATAAAAGTCCCTACAATAAATGTTGACAAGGAAAAGACTTTCCTGCCTATGCTGACTTTGAACAGATCGTAGCTTCTTGAGTAGCTTGGGATTACAGGCATGAGCTGCCAGTGCCCAACTGACATTCAACTTTTTGAAGGTAATCCAAGCAGACTTCAGTACCAGACAGCCATTCCTGTGTTCACACAATAACATTTTACTACCATATAGTGAATGAGGTTGTGTTAAGACTTGAACCTGGGTTTGAAATGTGGTTTAGTGGTAGAGTGTTTGCTTAGCATGCGTGAAGCCCCGGGTTCTATTCCTCAGTACCACATAAGCAGAAAAAGCCGGAAGTGGTATTGTGGCTCAAGTGATAGGGTGCTAACTTTGAGCAAAAGAAGCTCAGACAGTGTCCAGGCTCTTGAGTTCAAGCCCCAGGACTGGCAAAAAAAAAAAAAAGGACTTGAACCTGTATGTGCACAGTCTATCTATCCATTTATAAATGATGCAAATGCCCAAAGACCACAACTAACTTTGAATATCTAAACTGTATTATTTGAAGTGTTTCCCAGTTTTTTTTTAAACCAAGCACATAAATGAGGCCTCCCAGCTATAGATCATCCTACAATGCCACTAATACACAGTAAGTCATTGCTCTATGAATTGCTATAATGGGAGGTGAACAAACGGTAATTCAAACAAGCCCATTGCTGACAGGGGTGTTGTATCTTCAACACAAGGAAGAACATTCAAGCTGAACTTTTTCTAGTCTTCATAGTTCTGAAAATTCCTTCCATATGAATTCATTTCTTTGGCTCATAAAGCATCTTTTTATAATAGACTTCATTCCCCACCCAAACTGCTTTGTCTATAAAAATGATAAAAGACAATCATTGTAACTAATTCCCCAAACATCAAGACATGAAAAATAAAATCACCAACACTTTCAGCAACAGCAATAACCACAGTAACATCTGAGGGTACATTTTTTTACAGTCATGCTTCACAAATTATGCAGTGACAGACTTTTGTAAAATTCTAAACCATTATGAACCAACACTTCTGCTGGTATGGGGCTTGAATTTAGGACCTGGATGCTGAATTATGTATACTTCATCATTTTATTACCTAATTTTTCCCACTAAATAGATCATGGTTGGGCTGGGAAGGTGGCTCAGTGGTAGAGCGCTTGCCTTGCATGCATGAGGCCCTGGGTTCGATTCCTCAGCACCACATAAGCAAAAAGAA
>NW_012271092.1:0-1489 GCF_000151885.1 Dipodomys ordii
CTTTTTGCTTATGTGGTGCTGAGGAATCGAACCCAGGGCCTCAGGCATGCAAGGCAAGCGCTCTACCACTGAGCCACCTTCCCAGCCCTCCTTGCTTGTTCTTTGACTCAAATCAGTAATCAGCATTAAGTTGTCACCATCCTTCAAGCATCAGTTCAGTAGTACTTGAGGACTACATCATTAATTAGATTTAACTGCTCAGCAGGGCTTATCAGTTGGAGATCAGTGAATTCTTGACACACACATCAAATGGCAAGTGGTTCAGGATGTTCTAAGCTCTTCAGCCTTCTTGTGTGCCAAGTAGAACACTATTCACAGTTGGGATAACCTACTGATCATGAAGGCTCCCTAGAGGCCATTGACACAGAGATGTTGGGAGAGGATTGTTACAAGTGAGCTCTCCCTCATCTCTTTCAGAGAAACTCTGTTTAGAAGATGCTATCCTATTTTTGGTCAGGAATGGAAATGTAGAGGTTCATGATTTGAATCTTTCCGTGGCTCAGGCCATCTCCTACAGCATCAGTCTTCCCAGAATCACTTTGTTGCAGATGGATTTAAGAAAGGGATTAAGACTTGCTCTTGGCTCTGAATTCCATGACATCATACAGAGGAATCAAGAGTTGAAGGAACTGTTTCTATCACCCAATCAGATTCTTTTCTCATTACAATCACTCAGGAGTGTTGGGAATCTGAGCAAGTGTTCAAAAATCTTTTACTTTAGGGCTGGGAAGGTGGCTCAGTGGTAGAGCGCTTGCCTTGCATGCCTGAGGCCCTGGGTTTGATTTCTCAGCACCACATAAGCAAAAAAGAAAAAAGCCGGAAGTGGCACTGTGACTCAAGTGGTAGAGCGCTAGCCTTGAGCTGAAGAGCTGAGGGACAGCGCTCAGGCCCAGAGTTCAGGCCCCACGACTGGACCCAAAACAAACCAAAAAAACAAAACAAAACAAAAAAACCAAAAGACACTAAAGAATCATAAGTTGAAAGCTAAGTGTCAGCCCAAACAGCAGAAAAAGGTAAATATAGTAAGAAAATTTCATCAAACACAGATTATACATCACCTTTTTTCCCATGTAGATGTCTAAATAGAGAACATTAGATAGGGAAATCCAGAAATTTGGGGTGGGTTTTCAGGGTACAGTGACTGAGAGAGTACTAATAACTTAGTCCCTGTTAGGTGGCTAGTGGTGTAGTGATGACAAGGAGTAGTTGCCATCAGGACACTGCAGTGGACACTGGGTGATGGAGGGAAAACAGCTTGTATTGTCCTCAGTGAGTGGTTTGTGTCAGTTAGGGACTGTGGTAGTGACTGGGTTATCTACAAGGGAGATCCATTTCTGCTCCATTGTCTCGACGCACCTAGTGAAGGCAAGATTTACTGGCTGGTGAGCAGGACCTGAGAAAAAAGATAACTGACCTTGTCAGTTGACCTTGTCCCCTTGCTTGTTCTTTTTTTTGGGGGGGATCATGGGGCCTGAACTCTGGGCCTGGG
>NW_012271092.1:4634-5047 GCF_000151885.1 Dipodomys ordii
TTTTTTTTTAATGCTAACTAGAGCTGTGGAAAAGCTAAAATGTCATAAGATAATCTGCTAACTTATGTATAGCACTAGGTTTTATTAAGTTTTTGACTCATGTACTGATATCACAAGTTTCAACATGTTTGTGGTCAACAAGTTGGTGCAAACTAAAAATTCTGGTTATTTTGATGAGTTCCCAAGGAGTTAAGTCATACTTATTAAGCAATAATACTAGAATTTTTGTCTATTAAACATGGCTTTTCTAAATGCATACCCAAGTCATTTTAGTCACTGCAGTATTTGATAGCTTATATTGTTTTCTGACCTCTGATAAAAAGTAATTATCCAAAGCTCTTACTGAAAAATTGAAACTAGTTTGAAATAAAATTTAATATGTTTAATAAAGAAAAAAATAGGAAGTGGTGCTG
>NW_012271093.1:0-854 GCF_000151885.1 Dipodomys ordii
TTCCTTCCTTCCTTCCTTCCTTCCTTCCTTCCTTCCTTCCTTCCTTATTTCCTTCCTGTCTGTCTGTCTGTCTGTCTCTCTCTCTGTCACTTCCATTCATTTTCTTTTTTTGGAGGGGGTCCGGTCGTGGGCCTGAAATCTGGGCCTGGGCGCTCTCCTTCAGCAATTCACCGCAAGGCCAGCGCTCTACCACTTGAGACACAGCGCCACTTCCGGCTTTTTTTTCTGCTTATGTGGTGCTGAGGAATGGAACCCATGGCCTCATGTATGCAAGGCAAGCGCTCTACCACTGAGCCACCTTCCCAGCCCCACATTTTATTTTTCTATAGTAAGTATACATTCTCTTAAATAATGTACTCAGATGTAGATACTCATAATTTCAATAACAGTTAAATTTATATATTTGGCACAATGATTCAGATTATTCATTAATATAACAGAATTTTTAAGCTAATACTGCATAGCTGCATAGCATTTAATATCTTTTTCAATTTTTTAATTCATTTTTATTGTGAAAATACTGTACAGAGGGCTTACAATTACATGAGCAAGGTAACGAGTACATTTTTTATCAAGCATTGTTGCCTCTTCTTTTGTTTCCCTTTCCCATCCCTTCCCATCTCCCTCCCATCCCCGCACAGTGCCCTCCCCCTTCACCCCCGTGCCAAAGTTGTAAAGTTCCTTTTTCGACATAACGTCTTGTACATCTCATTGTTGCAATGGGTCCACCTGTATCCCTCTTTCTTTCTTCCTTCCTTCCCTCTTTCCTTCCTTCCTGTCTTTCATTCTTTCTTTCTCTTTCTTCCTTTCCTTCTTTTCTCTCCTTCCTTCTTTTCTCTCCTTCCTTCTTTTCT
>NW_012271093.1:4594-7636 GCF_000151885.1 Dipodomys ordii
AGTGGCGCTGTAGCTCAAGTGGTAGAGCGCTTGCCTTGAGCTGAAGAGCTGAGGGACAGCGCCCAGGCCCAGAGTTCAAGCCCCACGACCGACAGAAAAAAAAAAAAAGATCCAGAATTACAACAAATCAAAGAAAGATGGAAAAAATGGGATTGCATCAAACTGAAAAATTCCTGCATGGAAAAGGACATAGATAGACAGATAAACAGAAAGATAAATAGAAGAGTTTTCCTAATTCTGCATTTGTTCACCCTTTGTACTTCCATTTTTTGTCCTCCTTTCCCTCCCAAAGACAAATAAATGAACAAACAAGACAAGAAGAAAAGAAAGGCAAAACAGAAACAAAGAAAACCCCATTTCCATTTTCTGCAATTTATTTTTATAAATGTTATTTTATGTGATCAAATGCACATAGGTATTGTGGCTTTTGTGTTCATCTCCTAAGAATATCCTCTTTTGGTCTCATAATGTGTGAATGCCTAGAGTCTTGTATAATTTATAATTTCTCAGTGTTTTCTTTTTCAGATCATATTTTTTTCCATTTAAGGTAGTTTCTAGGCACACACTGACTCAACAGTAGTAAGTAAGCATACTATCAAATTGGCTTTTGATCGCTTCCCACAATCTGTGATCAGAACTCGTATATACAAACAAGTTTAGAAATTATAATCCATGTAACCTTATGTGGGGAAGCTAGTAATCAAGTGCTCTTTATACATGTTTTTTACCTTTCTTCCATGGACGTGCTAAAAATTGTTCTCTTAATTCCAGCTGGCTATTGTGAAGTGCTAAAATGTAAAGTATCTTCTGAAGGAATGTGGTATTTAATGACTTGAAAAACCTCATAGCCTTACCATTTGACACTGGGTATAGGCAGATGTCTATCTATCTATCTATCTATCTATCTATCTATCTATCTATCTATCTATCTATCTATCTATCTATCTATCTTGGCTAGTCCTAAGGCTTGAACTAAGGGATTGGACTCTACCATTTGAGTCACAGAATTATTTTTGGCTGTTTCTGTTTATGTGGTACTGAGGAATTGAACCCAGAGCTTCATGAATGCTAGGCAAGCACTCTATCACTAAACCACATTCCCATCCCTAGCCGAGATATTTTTACAAGCTCCTAAAAATTTCACTGGATGTATAGAAACACAAATAAAGGCTTCATCTTGTTTTCTGGATGGTGATATTAAATGAGATTCATTAGAACTTTATGAGTGTCATGACTAGACAATGAAGGGACAAATATCATCTTCTCTGTCCCCTGTAGAGCTAGATATGGGGCCTTGTATATTTTATGATCTGTATCTAGATATCTTAAAATATGTAAATCCAAACAGAGAGATGGTCTCTCCAGTCAACATAAGAGTCTGTAAGTTCTATGAGAATTTTCTTGTGGCAAAATCATAAGAGCCCTTGTAGAGGATGACCCAAAATGAGATGCTACATTGTGCTGAAGTTTTACACAGATGTCTGCAAGAACTTGACATCTGCAGGAAGACCAGCATCAAGGAAGTGGTCATAGACTATCTGACCATTTACCAGAGCTTTATTTTTCTCTTTATCTTCTTCATTCACTTCTGCATTGTACTTAGTTAAGTATCAAAGATTACTGTTGAAGGGAAGGGAAGAGTTAGGTAATAAGGATGACTGTTGAAGGGAGGGGAAAAACACATTAGCTCTGTCATCCTGAACAAGTTACTTTCTGTCTCTATTTGTCATTGATAAAAAGAGTATAGTTAACTTAGCTTATGTATTTGTGTGTGAGAGAAGGTGGAGGCAAGTTCTATAGTCCTGTTACTCTTTACAGCATTTTTCAACATAGAGGCTACATTGTATGTCAATAACAATTAATTTTTTGAAATATCACATATAATTATTACACTGCTTTTGATGATCTAAAATAAATATATAAGAAATAAAATTATATCTCCTCAAAGAATTACTATAGATTCTGTTTCCCCCAAAACCTCATCTAAAGCAGAAAGCTTTAGAAAGCTTTTAACTACTTTCATGAAAGTCGTTGTTTATATGCTAACTATATATCTGAAGATATATTTTGAATATATATCTTAATATATATGTATATATTTCAGAATGACTTATAATGTAAAATATCCAGAGTAAGATAGCACTGATCATGTTTTAATTTATTATTTCTCATATAGAAGACCCTATTATTTTTACTAAGATAATCTTAGAACATCTTTATACTGTGAAATGCAAAAGACTTGTAAAGTTGGTATTTCATCTTAGGCTTAAAGGATGAATATTTGTAAGCGAACTCTTTATCTTGGAATTGCAAACTGAAATAGAACACACAAGAAGAATAGGTAATGTTCTTACGCATTCACCAACACTTTTTAAACAACATATTGTCTAAGCAAACGTTTTATGGCACATTGCTACTAATGAAAGTGTAGATTTATTTCCTATTTCAGTAATTCCCTACTATTATCCTAAATATTTGTTTTTTTCTATTTCAGGATGAGATAAATGATATTTGTCTTCGTCATCATACCAAGAGATTTGTGATGAGTTCTAAATGAAAATTAAATGTGGAAGAAATAATTAAATAATATGAACTATTTAGGTTCAAGGAAGATCACTTTTCTTAGTAGCTTTTTCTAATATATTGTCTTTATTTATTTTGGGGGATGGGTTGTCGAACCAGAACTCAGAGCCTGAGTTCTTTTTTTTAATAGTATATCATTTTAATAACAGTATATTTATTACTGATTTCTTAAAATTGGATGTTTAATATATAATTTTAATTTCTGCATCTATAGAAAAGAAAAACTGAAACTAATTTTAATAATATATTTCATGAATTGTAAAATTGAGAAGCATTAGAATTTAAACAAATAATATATCATTGTTGTTTCATTTCTGTGAATTAATGTAATAATTCAAAGTGTATCCTACACTCAGCACTCATCTTTTTTTTATGAAAATACTGTACAGAGGGGTTACAATTACATGGGCAAGATAATGAGTACATTTCTTATCAAGCATTGTAGCCTCCTCCTTTGTT
>NW_012271094.1:0-1057 GCF_000151885.1 Dipodomys ordii
TCCTGCCCGGGCTGGCTTTGAACCGCGATCCTCAGATCTCAGCCTCCTGAGTAGCTAGGATTACAGGCGTGAGCCACCAGCGCCCGGCTAAAATGGATAACTCTTATCTCCCAAATAGGTGGGTGGATAATTCAAATTATAGAATGGAGATTTCAGTGAAGAGGAAGTGAACAGCGGCCCAGTAAGTCAGTGGAAAAGTAGGGTTAGGATTTGTGTGTTGCGGAATTCTTATCCTGTGCTCAGTTTAAATCTCACTTATTCCAACTAGTGTCATTACTGTCTGTATTTCTCCTCAACTGGAGCCTTAAGCCAATCTCTTTTGATGCTCTCAGTTTGGGTTGGCTCATGAATTTCCAGAAATTTTTGGACTTTGTGAATGCTCTCTTTATCATGTGTAAAACAAAGTCGTCATTAGGAACATACATGGAAAAACAGAAATCTCATTGAGGTGGCTCTTAGTAATGGACAAAGGGCACAACCCCCTATCAAAATTAGTCGTGAGCCTGGTCCCACTGGCTCATGCCTATAATCCTAGATACTAAGGAAGCTGATATCTGAGGGTCATGGTTCAAAACTAGCCTGGGCAGGAAAGTCTTTGAGACTCTTCAAATATCTACCAAAAAAAGCCAGAGTGGAGCTGTTGTTCAAGTGGTACATGCTAGCCTTGAGCTGGTCAAGCCCAGGACCACCACCAAAAGAAAGTTCATGGTTTATGGTTTTGTTTTTGTTTTTTTGGTGTGTGTATGTATCAGTGCTGAGGCTTGAACTCAGGACCTGGGCACTGCCCCTCAGTTTTTTTTTATGCCCTAGTCTACTGCTCTACCACTTGAGGCATAGCTCCACTTCTCCATTTTTACTGGTTAATTGGAGATAAGAGTCTCATGGACTTCCTTGTTTGTGCAGGTTTCAAATCATGATCCTCAGATCTCAGCTTCCTGACTAGGTAGGATTACAGGTGTGAGACACTGGCTACCAGTGCCTGGCTTTGTGGATTTTGCTTGGGGTTGATTTCTTTTTTTAAAAAAAATTATTGTGAAAATACTGTACAGAGGGGTTA
>NW_012271094.1:8852-10557 GCF_000151885.1 Dipodomys ordii
TTCCTTCCTTCCTTCCTTCCTTCCTTCCTTCCTTCCTTCCTTCCTTCCTTCCTTCCTAACTTCCTTCCTTTCTTCCTTCCCACTTGAGCTCTGAGAACAGATCCAGAGCTTCAAAGGTATTTTATTTATTATTTTGCATATGATGACAGCTCACCAAAAGTTTACTATTAGAAAGGCACCTGCCTCCCAATCTTGGCTGGGAGCCAGTAGCTGGGAACCCAGATAACAGACCTAACTCATTAACACCACTGGTCATCAGCTGACCTGAATTAAAGTGTGGCTCAAGGAAAGCTATCACCTGGCAAGTGATCCACACAAGGCTCAAATTTAAGCCTCATGTCCCACCTACCAGCAAGCCTTTGCCAAGGATGCAAACTGATCACAGAATCAACAAGGTTAGGGCAAAAAACTGGAAGGAAACAGGGATCGATTATTCATTTTCCTCTGAGAATTATACTATATTTTCTTCTTTATTTTGTTTTCAAGACTTTTAAGAACTACAATTAAAATTTGGACAGCCTGTAGTGGAAGTCACATTTGACCACCTCCAGACTTAAGGCTGTTATTTTTGTGAAAGTCTATTTTAACCAAAGGAAATCCTGTTTCACCAGCAGCACCGGCAACAGCCTGAGATGCACAGTCTCTGGAGTGTTGTGAGGATACAGGCTCTCTTTAATCTCAGAATAAAAATATTTGATGTTTACAAGGTGTATTAGTATAATTGGAATGTGTCTGCCTGTCTGCCAGCCTTCCTTCCATGCTAGGACCTCATAATTAAAGAGCATGGTGTTCATGTGGCTGCCTGTTTATCCTGTCATAGCCTTCCCTGAGCAATCATGGTCAAGACCGTTACACTAGGCCCCAAGACAGCTCATCCAAGCAGAGACAGCTGCAGTGGTAACAAAGGAGAGGCCAAAGTCCACTTGCAATCCATCTAGTACTCTGGGATAAGTGAGAAAGAAGACCAGGAAAATTCAGTCCCAAGAAAATATTGGTATTTGTATGCTTTCCCAAGAAAATATTGGTATTTGTATGCAGAGCATACAAAAATACCACACACACCTACAATAGGAAATGCACAAAGTGATTTCTCTTCAAGGCCAGGAAAAGAAATACTTGTCTCCTTGTGCATATGGAATCCAACATTAAGAATATAAAAACATATTTAAAAACAACCATCAGGCAGGGTAGAGAATGTAAGTGCCTTATGAGAGTTCTAGAGGTCTAAAGTGCTCTTTTAGAAGTAAAGTTCTAAAGATAATGCCTACCCATAGGTTTGTCCTATAAGACAGAGTCAATTTAAATATGGAATAAAACAGTTCAACTAATGACATTTTCTTGCATAAAATACTATAGGAAGGGACCAGTAGGAAAGGGAAATGGGGTGGGAGGGTAATCAGAAGGGGAGTTTGAACAGGATAAAAGTACGTTATATATACACTACATATCTGAAAATGTCATAATGTTATGTCATAATGAAGCCTAAAATGTACAGAAAAGTATCTTACTGGGTAAGATACACAATGTTTCTGGCCCTGCTGTTTTATGGCATTAATATGTTTTATATAGAAGCAAGTCTACTGGAGAAATGAGAGACTGCTTCCTTCCCTTCCTTCCCTTCCCTCCCTCCCCCCTCCCTCCTTCCCTCCCTCCTTTCCTTCCTTCCTTCCTTCCTTCCTTCCTTCCTTCCTTCCTTCCTTCCTTC
>NW_012271095.1:0-4272 GCF_000151885.1 Dipodomys ordii
AAAAAGCTGGAAGTGGCGCTGTGGCTCAAGTGGTAGAGCGCTAGCCTTGAGCTGAAGAGCTGAGGGACAGCGCCCAGACCCAGAGTTCAGGCCCCATGACCGGACCAAAAAAGAAAAAAAAAAAAGAAAAAGAAATCCAAACAAGTTAATTTGGCTTCTGAAGTTTTCCAGGATAAAGAAGTTAAAGAGAGCTAAGAGTGATGGCTCAGTCCTGTAACACCAGTCCTGTGAGAGGCTGAGATGGGAGAAATAAGAGATTAAGGCTAGCCTCAATAACAAACCCCTGTTGGAGAACTGTGGCTCTCTACTGAGCAGCTGAAGTTGTGTTAAATCTGAATTAAGACAAGAAGCAATGTCAAAAGGGTTTCTAACTGTTTCCTAGTATTTCTGCGACCCTAGGCCCACTGTAGGCGGAGGCTCACCCCAGCCAGACTTGCCTTGAGAGGCATCCATCCACAGGAAGACACTCTCACTTTCTGTAGAAAGAGAGTGACCCCCTGAGCACAAGATTCTACTTTGGTATCAGCTGACTTAGTATGGCCAAATTCCTGGCTAGATACCTTTTCTCTTAAAGAGGTGTTGGCTCTGAAAAAGACAAGGGTGACAGCTTAGAGGGGAAAACAGATACACCACCAATTCAGGCCAACAAGAACTCTGACTGAGCCAGTGGCTCATGCCTGTAATCTTAGCTGCTCAGATGGCCAGCCTAGGCAGAAAAGCCCATGAACTGTTACCTCCATCTAACCACCAAAAATCCAAGAAGTGAAGCTGCATGTAGTTCAAGTGGTAGAACACTAGCCTTGAGCAAAAGAAGCTCAGGGACAATGCCCAGGCCTGAGTTTAAGCCCCAGGACATACACGCGTATCTTTGACTTGGACAAAAGAAAAAAGGAATTGGAGGCATGGCTCAATGGGTAGAACACCAGCTAATTAGCAAAAGCATCAGGGACCAAGTTTGAGTACCAATGTCAGACAAAAAGAACTCTGAATTCCATATAGCCCCCTGTGGGAGGGCAGAGGAAGAATGGACATCTGGCAAGAAAGAAGCAGTGCTTCACAAAAGTGATCATGTCTGGACACTCATTTTAAAACTTTCTTGGCAGGTTTTGCACCAGGACCCCAGCAACTACTTGGAGACCCATTTCAGGGCATGCGCAAGCCCATGAGCCCTGTCACGGCCCAGGTCAGCTGAGTTTTGTCAACCCCGGTCTTTTGCTTGCTTTTCACCCTTTTGTCAGTACTTTTGCAGCTATGGAACAGTATGGTTTGTTTTTCAGAACATTGCTAAGTAATGGAAATAATACTTCAATAAAATACTGTTTGGTAGTTGACAATAAAGTTTAGTCAAGTCTGCAATATCTAATTTTTTTTAGCTGCTGCACAGATGCACCTTTCTAGGAGAAGAGAGACTTTGGTAGAAAATATACAGATTGTCCTCCTTCTTCTTTCCCTGTCTTGGCAGATGAGTCAAATGGAGTTGCAGCAGGCAGCTTTGGAGGGGCTGGCCCTACCACATGACCTTGCAGTCCAGGCAGCAAACTTCTACCAGCCTGGTTTTGGCAAACCACAGGTGGACAGAACCAGAGATGGATTCAGAAACAGGTAACCTAGTAATCCTATGTGAATTTGAGTAAATAGAGGCTTCCTGAGATTAGTAAACTAGTCAGACACAGTGTACATCTGTTGTATATACTAGTTTTCAATAGAGGAAATGATACAATTGAATCCTATTGCAGAGACATTGAGTTTTTACCCTATAGTTGTTTGTTTTGTGCTGGTCCTAGGGTTTGACCACCTCAGGGCTTGGACACTGTCCTTGACCATCTTCTGCCCTGGCTGGCTTTAATCTGTGGTTCTCAGACATTCTGATAAGCTAGGATTACAGGTGTAACCTGTGCCCAGCTCCTTGAGCATTTGTGCTCAAGTCTAGTACTCTACCACTTGACCCACGGCTCCACTTGGAAAGTGTCAAGGACTTTCCTCCCTGGCTTTGAACTGCAACCCCCCCTGCATGTGGGTTTAGGGATTCTCTTTACTCCCTCACCGAGAATACCACTGTTCTGTGTCCCCACATTGGTGAATGTGTGTCTCAGTACAGCAGTATGAGGATTAGTAGAACCGATTGGGGGAAAAAAGCTGGTTTTAGAATTCCATCTGCTTGTGATTCATAAAACTTTAAGAATCATTGACTGTTCTTGGGCTTTTGACCTTTGGGGCACAAGTTTAGACATGGGTGAAATGCAATGAAGTGTCTCAGCCAGTGGCTCACACATTTTTTTTGTTTTTGTTTTTGGGTCCGGTCGTGGGGCCTGAACTCTGGGCCGGGGAGCTGTACCTCAGCTCTTCAGATAAAGGCTAGCGCTCTACCACTTGAGCCACAGCGCCACTTCTGGCTTTTTTCTTTTTTGCTTATGTGGTGCTGAGGAATTGAACCCAGGGCGGCATGCAAGGCAAGCACTCTACCACTGAGCCACCTTCCCAGCCCCGGATTTTTTTTTTTTAAGGGTTTTGAAAGCCAAGAACTGGTGGCTCATGCCTGAAATCCTACCTCCTCAGGAGGCTGAGATCTGAGAGTCATGGTTCAAAGGCAGCCCAGGCAGGAAAGTTCATGGGACTCTGCTCCGGTTAACCATAAGAAAACCAAAGTGATACTATGGCTCCAAGTGGTAGAGCACTAGCCTTGAGGAAAAGAGTTCAGGGACAGTGCCCAGGCCCCATGATGGACAAATAAGGTATTTCTGCAGGTTGAAAGTTTTGGATTTTTTTTGTCTGCCCGGGCTGGCTTTGAACCACAATTCTCTGATCTCAGCCTCCCGAGTAGCTAGGATTATAGGCATGAGCCACTGGTGCCCAGCTGAAAATTCTTTATAGAGTTCTAGTTTTTGTTTGTTTGTTTTGCTGGTCGTGGGGCCTGAACCCTGGGCGTTGGCACTGTCCCTCAGCTCTTCAGTTCAAGGCTAGCACTCTACCACTTGAGCCACACACAGCACCACTTCGGCTTTTTTTTTTTCTTCTGCTTATGTGGTGCTGAGGAATTGAACCCAGGGCCTCATGCATGTAAGGCAAGCACTGTACCACTGAGCCACCTTCCCAGCCCAGAGTTTTTTGGCCCTTGATGTTTTTATATGTTAACTATTTGTTACAATTTGTTTGATAACAACTGTTAATACCAAAAGCAAGACTTATTAAAAGGCACCAGTGGCTGGTGCGGCTTGTGCCTTTAATCCTATGTACTCAGGAGGCTGAACTCTAGGGGATGATGGTTTGAGGCTAACCTAAGCAGAATTGTTCACCAGATTCCCATCTGCAAAATTTTCACCTAAAAGTTTGATGAGTGACAGTCAAAAGAATGAACCTTATGCAATTCATGGATTTTTTAAATTTTTTTTGGTCATGGGCCTTGAACTCTGGGCCTGAGTACTGTCCCTGAACCCAGGTCATGGCTAGCACTCTACCACTTGAGCCAGAGTGCCACTTCCAGTTTTCAGGTGGTAAGTTGGAGATAAGAGTCTCACGGACTTTTCTTGCCTGGGCTGGCTTTGAACCGTGATCCTCAGATCTCAGCCTCCTAAGTAGCTAGGATTACAGACATGAGCCACAGGCACCCAGCTATGGATAACTTTATTAAATCACTGCTTTTAAAAAAAGTATATGCCGGGCACCGGTTGCTCATGTCTGTAATCCTAGCTGCTCAGGAGGCTGAGATCTGAGGATTGCAGTTCAAAGCCAGCCCAGGCAAGGAAAGTCTGTGAGACTCTTATCTCCAATAAACCACTCAAAAACCGGAAGTGGCGCTGTGGCTCAAGCGGTAGAGCACTTGCCTTAAGCTGAAGAGCGCAGGGACAGCGACCAAGCCGAGTTCAAGCCCCACAACCGACAAAAAAAAAAAAAAAAAAAAAAGGTATAAAGCTGGAATGAGAATGAGCTCATGGTGTAGAGCACTTGCCTAGCATTTGTGAGGCACTGGAGTTCCATCCCCAGCATTAAGCAAAAAAAGCTTCTGAAGTTAACACAACTTAGAATATTTTTACAACTTAGAATCTTTTTATCCTTTTCACTCCTTGGGGGAAGGGGTATGACAGTACTGGGGCTTAAACTCAGGACCTTGCATTCTTGCTTAGCTTTTTCATTTGAGGCTAGTGCTCTACCACATTGGCCACATCTCCACTTCCAGCTTTTTTTTTTTTGGGGGGGGGTGTCCGGTCGTGGGGCCTGAACTCTGGGCCTGGGCGCTGTCCCTCAGCTCTTCAGCTCAAGGCTAGCGCTCTACCA
>NW_012271096.1:0-306 GCF_000151885.1 Dipodomys ordii
CTCTCCTGCCCAGGCTGGCTTTGAACCGCGATCCTCAGATCTCAGCCTCCTGAGTAGCTAGGATTACAGGCGTGAGCCACCAGCGCCCGGCAGTATTTGACTTTCAATCTCAAACTCTCTGTGATCAGTGTGATCTTCCTTAGTCAAACTTGAGGAGGAATTTCAGGGGGAATCCGTCATTATTTGACAGATCAAGTCTATGGTCACATAAGGGAATTTTTTTTTTTTTTTGTCGGTCGTGGGGCTTGAACTCTGGGCCTGGGCGCTGTCCCTCAGCTCTTCAGCTCAAGGCTAGCGCTCTACCAC
>NW_012271096.1:4760-6144 GCF_000151885.1 Dipodomys ordii
GAAGTGGCGCTGTGGCTCAAGTGGTAGAGTGCTAGCCTTGAGCTGAAGAGCTGAGGGACAATGCCCAGGCCCAGAGTTCAGACCCCCCGACCAGACCCCCCCCCAAAAAATACAAAAATAAAAATATGTTTAGTGTCTTATATCCTTTTGTCTTTCTAAATATTGAGATATAAATAGCTAATTTACATTTATTATCTTACATTCTTTTCTTCAAAGAGAGCACATCAAATTATATAATCTTTGGGAGGTGGGTATCACAAATCCTAAATCCAGTTCTGTCTCTTTAAGTTATCCAAATCTGTCTGGGATTTCTTACTAGTTCTGCTTCTGCTTCCCCACACCAAGGACTTGACCTGGGAGGCAAGTCTGTCTTATCTATGCTCTTTTAAAGCTATTGACCAACCCAGAAATTTTATATGAGGTTTAATTCCCAATTATAATCTGCTTAAAAGTGGGTATGTTCCATATCTTAGCTATGGTAAATAATGCTGCAACAAGAAGATGTATAAGACATTAGGTCGAAAAACGAACTTTACATCTTTGGGGGGCGGAGGGGACAGAGGGGAAGGGGGGAGGGGGGATGGGAAGGGGAAACAAAGGAGGAGGCTACAATGCTTGATAAGAAATGCACTCATTACCTTGCCCATGTAATTGTAACCTCTCTGTACGGCATTTTCACAATTAAAAAAAAATCCCATAAAAAAAAAGTGAGTTTGTAAGTGGAAAGGGGTTATCCGTTCCTTCATTCTTCAGTGGGGTAAGAGGGCGAGTAAGTGGGGAGAAATACAGGGACATGCTGGCTGTGACTCTTAGATTTTAACGAAGTCTGTTAAGACAACAGTTCCCCTGTATCATACGGGTGCACAGAGTACCCCAGGAGGAAGCAAGCAGCATTTAGAGAGCTGGAGAACTCCGTCAGGTTAGTACACTGGCAGGTCCAGACTGAGCCCAGACAGGAGTGTAATCTTTTTATACTTGGGTTCTGGGTTTCCTTCCAGGCACAGCACAGGTGTGTTGAGTTCCAGTCTACCTCACTGGTTACCACCTTTTGTAAATGAAGAGGCTTTTTCTTATCAAGTTGAGCTAGCTCTGATAATGGCAGGTTTTCCTTACCAATACCTCAATAGCAAAGAAATACTGACAATAAGGTCTCTTGAGAATGGACGCCATCTGATTCTTTTTTTCCTTTTAATTTTTTCTTGGTATTATAAAGGTGCTGTACAGAGGGGTTTCAGTTACATCTATCAGGTAATGGGTACATTTCTTTTTGGACAATGTTATCCCTTCTGTCACTGTCTCCCAGTTTTTCCCTCTTGACTGGTTTTTAAAAAGCATTTTTAAGAATAACTAGGAAGGGCTGGGAAGGTGGCTCAGTGGTAGAGCG
>NW_012271097.1:0-1818 GCF_000151885.1 Dipodomys ordii
CTCAAGGCTAGCGCTCTACCACTTGAGCCACAGCGCCACTTCTGGCTTTTTTCTTTTTGCTTATGTGGTGCTGAGGAATCGAACCCACGGCCTCTGGCATGCAAGGCATGCGCTCTACCACTGAGCCACCTTCCCAGCCCCCACAGTTGGATTTTAGACTTGGTATTTTTAATTGTAGCTCTATAACCTACCAGCTCTCAATAAAACAAAAGCCCTACTTAGTATTGCTATGCCTCCATTTCTCATCTACAAAAATGAGAATAATGGTGTTATCTGTTAGAATTCTATTGCTTCTTTTTCAGTATCAACTTTAATCAGCTATAACTCACAAATGCAATTCATCCATTTAAAAGTGTACAACTTTCTAGCTACTCAGAAGGCTAAAATCCGAGGCCATTGTTTCAAAGCCAGCCCAGGCAGAAAAATCCCAAAGACTTTTATCTCTAATTAACCAGCAAAAAGACAAACACAGAGGAAAGGCTGAACTGGCAGAGTGCCAGTATTGAGCAAACAGCCAAGCAAAAGCACAAGACCCTGAGACTTCAAGCCCCACTACCAAAAACAAAAACAAAGAAAACCCTATAACCCATTTTCTAGGATAAATTGATTCTAAACAGCCAGAAACATTTAAAAACCCAATTTTTTTTTTGGGGGGGGGTCAGGTGATGGGGCCTGAACTCTGGGCCTAGCTGCTGTCCCTCAGCAATTCAGCTCAAGGCTAGTGCTCTACCACTTTGAGCCACAGCACCACTTCTGGCTTTTTTCTTTTTGCTTATGTGGTGCTGGGGAATTGAACCCAGGGCCTCATGCATGCAAGGCAAGTGCTCTACCACTGAGCCACCTTCCCAGCCTTAAAAACCCAATTTAAGGTTGTTAAGAGAAGTAAACATAGCCAGGCGCTGGTAACTGTAATGCTAGCTACTCAGGAGGCTGAGATCTGAGGATCACGGTTCAAAGCTAGCCCAGGCAGGAAAGTCCATGAGCCTCTTATCTCCAATTAACCACCAGAAAACCAGAAATAGTGCTGTGACTCAAGTGGTAGAGTACTCACCTTGAGCTGAAGAGGTCAGGGACAACACCCAGAGTTCAAGCCTTACAATCAACAAAAAAGATTAAGTAGGGGCTGGGAAGGTGGCTCAGTGGTAGAGCACTTGCCTTGTATGCCTGAGGCCCTGGGTTCAATTCCTCAGCACCACATAAGCAAAAAGAAAAAAGCCGGAAATGGTGCTGTGGCTCAAGTGGTAGAGCACTAGCCTTGAGCTGAAGAGCTGGGGGACAGTGCCCAGGCCCAGAGTTCAGGCCCCACGACCGAACCAAAAAAAAAAAAAAATTTACATCAATAACTTATCTAAAGCTGGGCACCAGCTACTTAATCCCAGCTTCTCACCAGCCAAGGCATACAAGATCTCTTTTCAACCAATAGCTGACCATAATGGAATAGAGTTATCATCACATCTGCATAAGAAGCTCAGATTGAGCAGATCACAGTTCCAAGCCAGCCCAAGCAGAACAGTCTGCAAGACTCCATCTCAACATAAGGAACCTAAACATGAAGGTACATACCTATCATTCCAGCTCAATGCAAAGTGTAAAATAGGTAGGTCACAGTCCAGGAGCTTGTTGGGGACAAAAAGTGAGATCCTATCTAAAAAATAATAGTGCAAAAAGTATGCCTCAGTTACATCTGCCTAGCAAGCCTAAGACCCAAATCAAACTCCATTATTACCAAAATATTAAAAGTAAAATTAAACAAATAAAGCCTGAAAGATATATGACCCAAATGCACACTGGAAATTACATTTTTTTTTTTTTTTTTCC
>NW_012271098.1:0-2598 GCF_000151885.1 Dipodomys ordii
AGGGCCTCATGCATGCAAGGCAAGCGCTCTACCACTGAGCCACCTTTCCAGCCCTGGTCAGTTCTTTTGGTATTATTTCCCTTATCTTTATATCGCTTCCTTGGTATCTCAAAGACATTCAATAATTGATCAAAGTTTTTCTCTACTTAGAATATTACAAATTGAATTGCAGTTTAGCACCCTAAAGTGAAAAAGTAAGTAAATTCTACTGTAAAAGAAGGGGTAAGGGCTAGGAAGGTGGCCCAGTGGTAGAGCACTTGCCTTGCATGCCTGAGGCCCTGGGTTCGATTCCTCAGCACCACTTAAGCAAAATGAAAAAAGCTGGAAGTGGCGCTGTGGCTCAAGTGGTAGAGCGCGCTAGCCTTGAGCTGAAGAGCTGAGGGACAGCGCCCAAGCCCAGAGTTCAGGCCCCACGACCGGACCCCCCCAAAAAAATAAAGTCTTGTAAATGCTTAAAGTAGCATGGCATGGTTTGTGAACTTGTGAAGAAGACTAAAATATCCTCAGGCAACTAAGGTACTGATTCACTTACAAATCCTTTTTCCCTTGGAAGTACTATTATTTTCACCTTTGTCCATCATTTCAATTATTGTTTGACTAGAAATACTCAGATAAAGCTGGTTTTTCACTTATTTATCTAAGCTGTGTACTTTCTGTACCTTTGAGTAAATTCTAAAGTTGTATGCTTTATAGTTCCTTCACCAGTTTATGACCCATGCATGTCTTGCATGTGGAGACCTTAAAAAGGAACTGAACAGGTCATGATTCAAAAGTACAGCTTGAATGAACTAATACACTTCAAGTAACTGGGCCACTCTACTTGGAACATAAGGAGATGGGTAAGAGCAAGGAGTGGTAAAAGAAAAAAATGTAGAGAGGTTGGAATAAGAAGTTAGAAGGCCTTGCCTGGCAGACTAAGAAGTTTGAATAGATTTTTAACATTGGTGATCATCCAAGATTTAGTGTAAAGCCAGGTGCCAGTGGCTCATGCCTGTAATCCTAGCTACTTAGGAGGCTGAGATCTGAGGATCATGGCTCAGAGCCAGCCCAGGCAGGAAAGTCTGTGAGACTCTTATCTCCAATAAACCACCAGAAAACTATGGCTCAAATGTTAGAGTGCTAGCCTTGAGCTGAAGAGCTGAGGGACAGCGCCCAGGCCCAGAGTTCAAGCCCCACAACCGATCCCCCCCCCCCCCCAAGAAAAAAGATTTAGTGTAGTTGACTGAAGTAGTTTTATTAGAGCTGTACTTTTATAAAATGTAAGTATGCTAAATGAATATGAAAGATATGTGTGTGTATGTATGTATGTATGCACACACTCATATGTGCCAGTACTGGGGCTTGAACTCAAGGCCTTGTGCTCTTGCTTGACTTTTTTGCCAAGGATGGTGTTCTACTATTGGACCACACCTTTGGAGGATCCAGGCAATGGCTACTCAGGAGGCTAAGGTCTGAGGAACAAGATTCCAAGCCAGCCCGGGCATACAAATTCAAGAAACTCTTAACTGCAATTAATCAGCAAAAAACTGCAAGTGGAACTCTAGCTCAAATGGTTAAAGCACCAGCTATGAGTAGAAAAAGCTAAGCAAGGCCCTGAATTCAAGCCCTAGTATACACACACAAACACACACACAGACACACACAGACACACACACACACACACACACACACACAAGTGAATAAAATAAAATGAATATGAGTAGAAGGCACTAGAAATTTCTAACAACATAGTCCTTTAGAAGATTGTGTGCAAGATTAAAGTAGTAATGTAAAGGACTTGGAACTGTACCTCATGCACAGTTATCATTAAATGGATTTTAGTAATTATCATCATCATCATTATCATTTTTATTATTGCAGGAAGGTAATGAGGATCTAAACAAAGATAATGGCAGTATAAAGATAAGCTAGGAGATGTACACTGTTATTACAGAATTTAGCAGTTGATTAGAATTGAGGAATAGGAGAGAAGAGTCTGGGAGATTATAAGCTTGCATGACTGGCAGAAACAAAATTTAGAAGGAGCAGATTGAAGAAGATAAATTGGAGTTTGTATATAGTGTTTTCTAGTTAATTTCCAGTTGGACTGAAGCTTTGGAAAAATGTCAAAACTGTTGATGTATATGTGGAATTTAAACTCATTATGCTGAAGATAGGGGCTAGAAGGGAAAGAGTCAGAAGGGTCAGAAAAAAAGCTTAATGTCAATAAAAGTTTAACACTATAGTTGATAAACCCAGAAACAAGGATGGTGGAAACCTCTAACTACATTGCTGTTGTCTAAGATTTTTTTTTCTTTCTTTCTGTGTATCCTTGTTGCCTGTTCAGCTCACATGTGGAAAAATTACTCTCAAATGTTATTGTTTTGTGTGTGAGTGTGGGCCCTGGTCCTGGGGCTTGAATTTAGGGCCTTGAACTTAGGACCTTGGTGCTGTCCCTGAGTTTTTATGCTCAAGGCTAGTGCTCTGTCATTTGAGCCACAGCTCCACATCTGGTTTTTTTTTTTTTTTTGGGTCCGGACGTGGGGCCTGAACTCTGGGCCTGGGCACTGTCCCTCAGCTCTTCAGCTCAAGGCTAGCACTCTACCACTTGAGCCACAG
>NW_012271098.1:7793-9491 GCF_000151885.1 Dipodomys ordii
CTCCTGAGTAGCTAGGATTACAGGCGTGAGCCACCAGCACCCGGCTCCATACCTTTTTCTATCATTTGAATTACTTATATTGGCTACTGTGCCTTATTATTTCCTGTGATAATATAATTGTATATCTGTTTTAGAGAGCATCTTGTAGTGATAGCAAGCAAATGTTTTTGAAGGAAAAGTGGCTTTGTTGCCAGTTTGAAAATATGTCCCTGTGAGCAGATCTTTTTCTTTTTTTTCTCTTCAAGTCTTGGGGCTTGAACTCTGGGCCTGGGTGCTGTTCCTGAGCTTTCCAGCTCAAGGCTAGCCTCTACCACTTGAGCCACAGTGCCACTTCCAGTTTTCTGGTTTATTGGAGATAAGAGTCCATTGGACTTTCCTGCCCCGGCTGGCTTTGAACTGCAATCCTCAGATCTCAGCCTCCTGAGTAGTTAGGATTACAGGCATGAGCCACTGGCACCCGGCTTGTGAGCAGATCTGTAAGAAGAGTTTGTTGGCAGTTGCAACCCCTTATCTTTTGTGAAGCCTGGCTATTCATTAAATTTTTTTTCCTAGTCTTGAGGCTTGAACTCAGCAGACCTAAGCTTCTTTTTTGCTCAAGGCTATCACTGTGCCACTTGAGCCCACAGTGCCATTTCCAACCTTTTCTGTGTATGTGGTACTGAGGAATTCAACCCAGGGCTTCATGAATGTAAGGCAAGCACTTTACCACTATGCCACATTCTCAGCTCTTCATAAGATATATTTTTTTTTGGCCAGGTGCTGGTGGATCATACCTCATACCTGTAATCCTAGCTACTTAGGAGGCTGAGATCTGAGGATTGTGGTTCAAATCCAGCCTGGGCAGGAAAAGTCTGTGAGATTTTTATCTCCAATAAACCACTCAGAAAGCCGGAAGTGGCACTGTGGTTCAATGGAAAAGTCCTAGCTTTGAGCTGAAGATCTGAGGGACAGTGCCCAAACTCAAGAGTTCAAGCCCCACAACTGACAAAAATAAATAAATAAATAAATAAATAAATAAATTTAAATATATATATATATATATATATAAAATAACATTTTCATACTTAGCTTCATGTAACAGAGACATACCCTCAGATGTTGAATTTGATGTTAGAATTGGGGAAAGTAAGACTTTAGAAGAGAGAGAGAGACTAGTCATCTCTACAAAGATACTAGAAAACATGTTCCAAACTTTTTTCTTTTTCCTGGTGAGAAGATCTGGTGTCCCAAATAGCAATAGTACCTAGTACCTTTGTCTTTTGTAATCAATTAAATAAAAAAAAAAATAGAGGTTTCTGGATGGCAAAATCCTAAAGGGCTTTTCAAAAATCTAAAGTTCAGCTGGACCTTCATTTGTAAACTAAACTTAATGTAAAGAATAGTTAGAACTGTCTGAAGATGGAAAAGAATGCTTTATTAGTAGTCTACTTGCCCAGATTTAGAGAGGCAGGGAATCAAATATAAGCTGGATGCTCACTTAAGGTAGAGTTGTGAGGGGCTGGGAAGTTGGCTCAGTGGTAGAGCACTTGCCTTGCATGCCTGAGGCCCTGGGTTCAATTCCTCAGCACCACATAAACAAAAAGAAAAAACCCGGAAGTAGCGCTGTAGCTCAAGTGGTAGAGCGCTAGCCTTGAGCTGAAGAGCTGAGGGACAGCGCCCAGGCCCAGAGTTCAAGCCCCAAGACTTGAAGAGAAAAAA
>NW_012271099.1:0-489 GCF_000151885.1 Dipodomys ordii
TCCTCCTCCTCCTCTTCTTCTTCTTCTTCTCCTCCTCCTCCTCCTTCTCCTTCCCCTTCTTCCTCTTCCTCCTCCTCTTCTTCTTCCTCCCCCTCATCCTCTTCCTCCTCCTCCTTTTCTTCCTCTCTCCTTCTCCTTTTCTCCTCCCCCTTCCCTCCCCCTCCCCTTTCCTCCTCCTCCTCCTTCTCCTTCTTCCTCTTCTTCTTCCTTCTTCCCCTTCTTCCTCTTCCTCCTCCTCCTCCTCCCCTTATTCTCTTCCTCTTCCTCCTCCTCCTTCTCCTTCCTCTTCCTCTTATTCTCCTCCTCCTCTTCCTCTTCCTCCTCCTCCTTCTTCTCCTCCTCCTCCTCCTTCTCCTTCCCCTTCTTCTTCCTTCTTCCCCTTCTTCCTCTTCCCCCTCTTCTTCTTCCTCCCCTCCTCTTCTTCCTCCTCCTCCTTTTCTTCTTCCTCTCCTCCTTCTCCTCCTTTTCTCCTCCCCCTCCCCCTTCCCC
>NW_012271099.1:3389-5249 GCF_000151885.1 Dipodomys ordii
GCCCCGCCCCCTCGCCGGCTCCGCCTCTCCCCAGCGGCTCCTCACTCGCCACATTTACGTGGCCTGCGTGGCTGGCCACCTTCTTCGCCTCTTCTCCAGCAGGCTGCCCGCTTCCCAGTGCCCGCCGCCTGGGAGGAGTGAATCTTCAGCTCATCACAGGCCCCTCCCGACACCCAGGCAGAGAGTGTCAGCACACGCGGGAATTTCCCTGATCCCAGCTTGTACGCTGCATAACTGGGGCCGTACATCAACCACCAGCAGCGATTCTGTCTGCTGTGGGCAGACAGGCGCCGGAGACGGTGCGGTGGGAATGCGACCGAGTGGGGAAGGCGGCTGGGACCTGGGACCGCAGCAGCTCGATTCCTTTCTGGGGAGCAGGGGCGGGGGGAGGGGGGACCTGTCTTTTAGTTTTGCAAAAACTGGATTTGTAAAACATCTGGCTTTATGACTCTGCCCGGAATGCCAGCTTTACCCACAAGCGAGTCTGACCATGGAACAAATTGTTGCTCACATTATTCCCGTGTGTCTCTTCCCGCTTCCCTGGGAGTTAAGTGAGAAGAACGGACTCTCCTCGCCACCCAGCCTGGGCCTTGCTTTTTGTGCTGTTTTTAAAGATCACTTAATTGTACAGGGAGGATTTCGTGTGAATGGGACTCATGGATGTAGACGATGCATCTAGATCAGCCTTACCTCCTCCATCATTCTGCCTCCTTCCTCTCCCTTCCCAAACCAGTCACGGCAAGCTTTGTTGTTCCATTTTCACAAAAGTACATGAAGTATTTTGATCATAGCTGCCTTGATTCCCCTCTCTTCAATCCTCTGCACCCCTCCCATGAGCATCTGTACCCCAGGAGAACATACCTCACCTTTATCAAGGATTTTGCACCTATATTCATCAGAGAGATTGCTCTTCAGCTCAAGGCTAGCACGCTACCACTTGAGCCACAGCGCCATTTCTAGCTTTTTCTGCATATGTGGTGCTGAGGAATCGAACCCAGGGCATCATGCATGCAAGACAGACACTCTACCACTGAGCCAGCTTCCCAGCCCCTCGGTGTTCGTTCTTTAAAGGTCTTATAGAATTCAGTTGAGGAATCTATCAGGCCTTGAACTTTCTAGGTATAGGTCTCATTCAGTGGTTTATATTTCTGGGTTTAAGTTTGACAGAAGTTTATCTAGGAAGGCATTCTTTTCATCTACAGTCTTTGGTTTATCTGCACAAGGTTTGCATAGTAGTCCTTTATGATCTTCCGGATTTCAGTAAATTAAATTATAAAGAGGTTCCAGCCACACACAGCTTTCTCCAGTCCTTGTCTTTTGTGTTGGGGACAGGAGATGCTGGTAAGTGGCTGTGGACATTCAGAACCAGACGTGTGGCACTTGACTCTGCTTGTTCATTTCCTACCTAGGCCTCACACGCACACACTTGGCTGGCACCGGGGAGCTGGACTCCTGGGAATGAAGTGGATTAGAGACTAGCGTGGCCGTGGTCGCTGCTCTGTGGTCTTTGTGACAGGGGAAGTCACCTGCTGCAGCTTGCAGTCTCACCCTCAGAGCCAGACCTGTGGGTCTTCTCTTTCTCATCAGCTCATCCAGCTTCTCGTCAGGGGGCAGTACATCCGGGTATTTTGTTTGAGCACACCCATGGATGTTTTCTGATATGCCAGTCTTGCCCTGGGCAGAGGGATACAGGTGCTGATCTGTTCTCTTGTTGGTGTTGGTGGTGGTCATGGCGTTTGAACTCAGAGCCTGGGCTCTGTTCCTGAACTCTTTTTTTTTTTTTTTGTCGGTCGTGGGGCTTGAACTCTGGGCCTGGGTGCTGTCCCTCAGCTCTTCAGCTCAAGGCGAGCGCTCTACCAC
>NW_012271100.1:0-1673 GCF_000151885.1 Dipodomys ordii
CCCCACCCCATGTGCTGCACAGAGTTCAGGTCAAAGATCCAATGGTTAGAGCAACAGTGTCACCCACACTCCCAGGGACCTAGGTCTCAGGAATCACAGTCCTTCTAGTCCAGTGGGCCCTAGACAACCCAAAATTTAGGAGAAAGCCCCAACTCCCCTTTGCAGCTCCTACCACCCCAGGCCAGAGACCATGGAGACCCTCGGAGACCACCAGTCTCCCTGACGGAATCTCAACCTCATCGGGGCGCCTTGAACAGCAAAGTCAGGCCACGTGGGAGGCTGGTCTCCTCTGGAGGGACGGCGGGCTTTAGGACACACCCCCTCCACAGACTAAGTGGCTGCAGAGCTGGCTGGGGCCAGAGCTAGCCCTGGCTCCAAGGTGGACCCCCCCACACACACACCAGGCTCCCCACACAGGCACCGGGAAATCTCTTAAGGCAATAAATCATGTGGAGAAAGAAACAATCTTGCTGGAGCTCTCTCAGGAGAGCTGCCCGCTGCACAGCAAGGTCTGAAAGTCACCTTGCCCGCCTCTCCACAGGACCCCCCCATCCCCCACTTCCCAACTCTAGGAACACTCAGCCGGCGTCTGTCCGAGGAGCAGCTGGAGTCCCGAAAACCCGACCACTCTAGCTCCATGTCCAAGCCAGGGCGCCGCAGAGAGCAAGAGACTGGCCTGGAGGCAAGTGGAGGCTGGAGACAGGTGAGGGTCCAGGAAAAGATGCAAGCTGTCGGAGGAAAGAGGCAGAGGGGAAGAGAGAAAAGAAAAGGGAGGAGGAGAAGCCAGGGAGCCAGGTGGGAGCACAGGGGGCAGAGGCCCAGAAGAGGACGAAGGCGGCAGAGGAGGCAGCAGGCCGGGCCGCAGGGCGGAGGGCCGAGGCTGGGCCACTGCCCCAGGGACCCCATCGGGCAGGGCAGGCCAGAGCCGGACGGCAGCAAGGTCTTGGCTCCACAGCCCTTGTTACCTGCAGCTGGACAGGAGGCTCGCTGCGGCTGGAGGAGAAGGAGGAGGAGGAGGCTGGAAGTCTCTCACAGGAGGAGCTAATGTCCAGTTTGCAAGCTGGTCAGTGCCTCGGCTTTTATGTCTGAGCGGGCTCCGCCCAGCCCCGGCTCCACCCCACCCCTCCCCGCTGACCACTCCCCCCGCCCCCTTTGCACCCGCCCCCTCCCTCCTTCCAGCCAGTCCCCTGTCTCCCACACCCCCCCACTGCTATTCCTCCGCTGAGCACCGCGAGGGGGGGCTCGATCTGCGCCCCCGGCCCAGCTCCGCACCGGGGCCGCGGCGGGGGGAGGGGGGAGGGGGGAGGGGGGCTCCCTTCAAGCTACGTCTCATGGAAACTTCCATGCTGCCCCGGCGAGAGAGCGGGGGGCCGTTCACCCCCTCTCTGCGCTATTTGGCCCTCCCGAGCCTCAAGCCGGCCCCTTCTCCCCAGATTCCAGGCTGAGGGGCAGAGATGGGGGGGAAGGCAATACTGCCAATGTGGCGTCTGGCGGGCCGCCTTTGCCAATTCGGCCCCCTCCAGCCCCCCCAGACCCCCCCTCCTAGGCTCGTCTGGCACCAAGTCAGCGCGCCCCAGTGGGTTTCGGCCTCGGCGCCGAGCCCCGCGTGGCCCAAATCACACTCCCCTCAACAGACCAGGAAGTCCGTGCGCCCGGCGGACGGCTGGGACCCG
>NW_012271100.1:3518-3829 GCF_000151885.1 Dipodomys ordii
GAGAGCGGCGGGGCGGAAGCGAAGCTCAGTTCCTACCTGCGCGGCGGAGCTCACCGGGATGCGCTTAAGCAGCTCGCTTTGGGGACCCACCCAGAATATCCGGACAATGGCTCCCCCGTCCTCGGTGCGTTGGCCTTCCGTAGACGCGGGTTCAGCCCCGGGGGCCACCACGATAATTTGGGGATCTGGGGAACCCATCTCCTGGAGAGTTTGGACGACGTTAACTTAAGTAGTGTGATTTTTAAAAACCAAGTCAAAACCATTCCCCAATCCGTGCACCCCGTCCACCCGCGCGGCCCGCGCCTGGCCCG
>NW_012271101.1:0-863 GCF_000151885.1 Dipodomys ordii
AAGCCTCATGACTGACCAAAAAAAAAAAAAAAAATTGAAGGTAAGAGTCTCATGGACTTTCCTGCCAAGGCTAGCTTCAAATCATCCTCATATCTTAGCCTCCTGAGTAGCTAGGTTTATAAACAGAAGCAACTGGTAACTAGCATCCTTTATGTAATTTCAAGTAATGGCAACAGGAATCAAGTTAGTTCAGGTGAAATTAAATGCAATGTGAATGAACTTTATTAGGCACATCCTCAGCAATGGGCAGAGGATAGTCTGAGTGTTCCTATTTCTTCAGTGAGAACCTATTTTTATGCCAGAACTTTTTTCACCGAAGTGTGTATTACTCAACACAATATGTAAAAACATATATGATGTATTTATTATTGTCTTTCTGTGCTAGAAGCTAAATTCCTTGATCACAGCTTCACTGCTATAACATTCTAGCATTCACCATTGTACCACCTAGCTTGTTGGCTATGAATGAGACAATGCTAACTATCTTGCTAGATATATGATCTCTATTTACCTCTGCATTATCAGGACCTAGAAGAGCTACCCTGTCTTTAAGTATTGAATGAAGGAACAAATAGTTCTCTTTAGCGGTTGTAAAACTACTAGTTGATTTTCTGAGATTACTAAGGAAAAGAAGTTGGAGAAGGGGCAGAGTATTCCAGTAAAGGAGCCTGGAAAACACAAGAGAAAGAACAGGGAGAATGCTGGTGTTGGTGGCTCACGCTTATAACACTATACTCAGGAGGTTAAAATGTTGATATCAGGGGCTGAGAAGGTGGCTCAGTGGTAGAGCGCTTGTCTTGCATGCCTGAGGCCCTGGGTTCGATTCCTCAGCACCACATAAGCAAAAAGAAAAAAGCCGGAAG
>NW_012271101.1:9358-11051 GCF_000151885.1 Dipodomys ordii
CGGCTTTTTTCTTTTTGCTTATGTGGTGCTGAGGAATCGAACCCAGGGCCTCAGGCATGCAAGGCAAGCGCTCTACCACTGAGCCACCTGCCCAGCCCCCATGAGACTCTTATCTCCAATAAACCACTTAAAAAACTGGAAGTAGAGCTATGGCTCAAGCACTAGCCTTGAGCTGAAGAGCTGAGGGATAGCACCCAGGCCTAGTTCAAGCCTCACAAAAAAACTTTAAGCAAAAATTGTTAGCTTTGAGGCAATTCTGGAGAAAATTACCATTCATTGTTCCTTACCAGTTCCAGGCAAACTCAAGTCTGGTCGTCTGATGACAGTAACAAAAACATCCAAGCAACCAACCAACAACATATGGACATTCAGTTAGGTGACTGAAAAGCAGCGGCATTACTACATTCTTGCAGGTCACAAGATCCCAGGCTGCTCACACTTACAGTCATTCTTGGTCTGGGTATCTTGAAGCTGCTTTCCGAGGATATTCAAGTGTGAGAGGTGGTCGTGCTGCTGTTGGGCCCATGTGGTTCTTTCTGAAGAGAAGAGCTTTGGGAAAGCGACACATTCCATTAAGACGGTGCATCACACTGAGTTACTAGGGTCACACAATGAACGGACTCTGAGGGTGTGCCTCATGCTATATGAGGCTATGCTCCCCCCACCTCTTTTTTTCTTTTGTATATTTTATTTTAGTAATACTGTACAGAGGGGTTACAGTTACATGAGTAAGGTAATGAATACATTTGCTATCGAGCGTTGTTACCTACTCCTCTTTTTTCCCTACCATCCCTTCCCTCCCCACGTCTCCAACCCCCCTCACCTCTTGCATCTGGGCAGAATGGTGCTCTAGCTTGTCAACCTGCTGTTGAAGCTTCAGGTTTTTATGCTCTTCTTCATCCAATTTCACTTGAAGAGCACTCATTTGTTCCTGCAACCCAACCCCAAACACTGAATTTGCAAACCTTTATGCTTTTTTATTTTTTGCCAGTCCTGGGGCTTGAACTCGGTGCCTGGGCACTGTCCCTGAGCTTCTTTTGCTCAAAGCTAGCATTCTACCACTTCAGCCAGCAGAATTCCTAGATTATCAAATTTCACAAGTTAGTTCAAATACATTAAAATCTGTCAAAATTTGCTCTATAATAATATTCTGTCAAATATTCTCCTTCCTCTCTCCCTTCCTATCTTGCTTCATTTTTGAGACTCACGTTCCTACCATGTTTCCGAGGCTGCTCTTAAACTGTAAATTCTCATTCTTAGCCTCCTTAGTGCTACAATTACAGGTATATACTACCATGTACAACTGTACTTTTGACATTTCTTAACATATATAGCACTAGGTCAGTGAACCAATTCTGAACCTTGAAGATAGTGGTAGCTGGCTATGTTTTACAAGAGGGAGTCAAAGCTCACAGAAGAGTGAAGGATAATTTGCTGAAGACTACAAGAGAGCAAGAATGGCTGCAATCCAGACATGTGTAAAAATACACATACTTTAAGTGATATATTTTAGTCTTAAGTATATCAGAACACAATGAATTATACAGTTAAAAGAGTTAAATGATCAGAGCATCAATTCCTCAAGCCTATAATTGTTGGTATTCAGGAGGCTGAGATCAGAGGACTAAGATTTGAAGCTATCCCGGGCAGGAAAGTTCATGAAACTATAATTAATAAGCAGAAAGCTGGACCC
>NW_012271102.1:0-2776 GCF_000151885.1 Dipodomys ordii
TTCTTCTTCTTCTTCTTCTTCTTCTTGTCCCTGAGCACGTTTGCTCAAGGCTAGTGCTCTACTACTGTGAGCCACAGCTCCACTTCTGGTTTTTGGGTGGTTAACTGGAGATAAGGGTTTCACAGATTTTTCCTGCCTGGGCTGGCTTTGAACTGTGATCCTCAAATAGCCTCCTGAGAAGCCAGGATTACAAGTGTGAGCCACCAGCATCTTGAAGAGAAGAATACTAGTTCTCTCCTACATCTTACATTCTGGTTTGGAACTGGAATGATCCTAGGTTTTTATGAATCTGTCTAGTAGATAATGTATAATTGGATAATTTATTGGATTTGACTTCTGACCAGTGGTATTTGAGCCTTCAGTTGTACTCCTCATCCAGGTTCCACAAATGTTAGGGATAGGCCTCTTTTTTTTCAGTACTTATGTTTTTTTAGTCACAAAGTCAAATATCATTTGTCATTTCATCAGTACAATAGCAAATGGGTAGGCCTTATTGCTGACCTAATTTTATAGACCTGAATCTGGGGCCCACGTCATTTCTCCTCATAAAAACTAGAGATGGGCCTGGAATGAAGAATGGAGTTCTGACCAAAGAGACTGAAGTTTTAGCCACTGTGCACTGCAATAGGACTGTTGAAATAGTGACTGAGATTCTCATTCATTTTGAAGTAGGGGTAGAGAAATTGACTCATTACCCACATATCATGAGGTTGTCTGAAGAAAATAATAGTCTGGGAATCTGCGTCAAATTATCTAGACTCCAAAGTTTTCCTTTTCAGACATGAGTCTAATAATTTAAAAAAATGCTGTGTTATTCTATAATGAGGTATTCTGTAAATTAGGCAGTCTAACTGCACAATGGAAAGACTAGATAATCTTGTTCCAATTGGAGTTTCCTCAAACAAAAGGAATAAATCAGTTAAGGAATGTACTTGGAACCCAGGAGGATATAGCTCCTTCTCATTTGTCAAGGGATGTAAACGTATATAGGATGCTAGCTTTTTGCTAGACATGGTGACCCAAGACTTCTATCAATATATGCATATTTTAATCCACATATTTAGAATGTACACTACTGCCAGGAAGAGAGTTCACCCTGTGTCTTTGGGTTCTGAATATTGGGCAAAGTTTTAACCATACATGTACCAGATTGTCATCTAGTTTACAGCAAGATGTCTTTCCTTTGTTCCTTGTTGGAAACTGATTGTGGTAAAACCAAACTGATGTGCAGGCAAAGTTATGTTTAGTGGATAGTTTTTTTCTTCTTCATGATATGTATGTTTGTTCTTAATAAGCTCCATTTGTAATGTGGAGAATGACATCTTTTTTTGGCTCTTCACATTCATGTGAATGTTCCAAGCTTCTTATAATTTATAAACCAGAAGATGCATTAGTTTAATAATAAAAACAGGGAAAAATTTACTTATAACACCAAGTATACAGATGCTGCTCACTAACTAGTGGTCTTCCTAGTGGCAAAGTTTCAGCTCCAGCTGTTTTCCCAATGTACTTACTCAAAGACTATTTTTGAATGTGATCTTCAAATTCCAATGCTTTTTCTCTTGCTGTGATGGAATGACAATGTTCAAGAATGTTATCAACATGTACGTATTTTCACTCCTCATATTTAGTGCATATACTACTGTTAGTAGGTTGTACCTTGTGCATCTGGGAATAAATCTTTACCTACACTCAGAATTATCACCTCTAAGTTTTATTTTTTTCTGTATTTATACATCTTCTATACACATTCTACTATTTTTAAGTAGTTCTACAAAGGAGTTATACCATCTAGTTTAAAACTCCCTTTAAAAATAGCCTACTTGTTTCTTATCATGTTTTTTTTTTTTTTTTTGTCGGTTGTGGGGCTTGAACTCTGGGCCTGGGCGCTGTCCCTGTGCTCTTCAGCTCAAGGCAAACGCTCTACCTCTTGAGCCACAGACCACTTCCAGTTTTCTAGTGGCTTATTGGAGATCAGGGTCTCACGGACTTTTCTGCCCCGGCTGGCTTTTAACCAGGATCCTCAGATCTCAGCCTCCTCAGTAGCTAGGATTACAGGCATGAGCCACCGTTGCCTGGCTTAACATGTTTTTATAATATTGCTGAGTGTCTAAGAAAGGCAAGGAAGAAATCTTGGATCATAGATGGAACACAGCTGCTACAGTATTGATGTTCCTATAATCACCTGAGTGAGGAAATATTCCTGGGAAGGCGGGTAGTATTTGGGATGGGTGAAAGGGTAAAGGAGATTGAATGGACTTTTTAAGCTGAACACTGGTGGCTCAGAGTCATAAAATTCATTTCTTGGAAGGATGAGATTGGGAAGATCTTGGTTTGGGGATACCCGGGCTAAAAAGTTTGCAAGCCCCCTTCTCAATGAAGAGCTGGATTCAGTAGCATATGCCACGGCGATCCTAGCTAGATGGGAAGCCTAATGTAGGTGTACTGAGTCCATGCATACGTGTGGACTTTGCAGGAAGTGAGCAAAAATCAGAAGTTGAAGTGTGGCTTACTGGGAAGATCTCTGACCTAGCAAATGGGAGGACCCAAGTTGAAATCCTAGTGCAGGAAAAAAAAATCTTTTGGCCAGACACTAGTGCCTATAATCTTAGCTACTGCTGGGCGCTGGTGGCTCACGCCTGTAATCCTAGCTACTCAGGAGGCCGAGATCTGAGGATCGAGGTTCAAAGCCAGCCCGGGCAGGAGAGACCATGAGACTCCTATCTCCAGTAAACCACCAGAAAACCGGAAGTGGCGCTGTAGCTCAAGTGGTAGA
>NW_012271102.1:4651-5290 GCF_000151885.1 Dipodomys ordii
GAGCCACAGCACCACTTCCGGCTTTTTTTTTCTGCTTATGTGGTGCTGAGGAATTGAACCCAGGGCCTCATGCATGCAAGGCAAGCGCTCTACCATTGAGCCACCTTCCCAGCCCTTGCATACCTTTTTTTGTCCAGAGAAGTTGAGCATTTCTTCATCTAGATTTATTTTTGATATAGGGTTTCACTTTTCCCCAGATTAGTTCCACAGTCACGATCCTGTTGTTTCTACCTTCCCAGTGAATGATATCACAGGCATGCACCATCAGTCATGGCCTCTGCTAGAGTTTTTCAGTCAAATTTCTATTAAATGTAAGAGACTGCATCCCATCTCTAGGACTGAAAGCATGGAAGGAAGGAAAAAAGGAAAGGAATAGATTCAACAAAATATACTGGGAATGGAGCATGGTGCTAAACAATTGTAATCCTAGCACTGTGGAGGCTGATGCAGATACTTTACAAGTTTAAGGCTACTCTTGAACTTGGGGTATATAGTGAGACCTTATCTCATACTGCACCTATTCCACTCCTATAAAATGCTGTGAAAATGTCTTGAAGTTTTTTTTTTTTTTGGGTCCGGTCGTGGGGCCTGAACTCTGGGCCTGGGCACTGTCCCTCAGCTCTTCAGCTCAAGGCTAGC
>NW_012271103.1:0-3080 GCF_000151885.1 Dipodomys ordii
CACGACCAGACCCCCCCCCCAAAAAAAAATTTCACGAACTTTCCTGCCCAGGCTGAATTTGAACCATGATCCTCAGATCTCAGCCTCCTGAGTAGCTAGGATTACAGGCTTGAGCCACTGGCGCCCGGCAAGGTAACTTTTCTTTGCCACGACCCCAGCCACCATGATGTTCTGCGACCACATAGACCCATAGCAATGCAGCAAGCCCAGGATGAACTGAAGTCTGTGAAGCCATGAGCCAAAATGAAGCTTTCTTCCTTTATTTCCCTCTGTTATTTTTCACAGCCACAGGGGGAAAAAACTATCATCAGCTTCTATGTAGACTCATAAAGGAAAGGTAAGTCATATTCTGTATTTCAATTTTTGCTGTTCTCTTAGCAAAAAACATCTTAATGAAAACATATAGCTTAAGTAAAATTACAATGATTTCTGCCATTGGTTTACACTATAGTACTTTGCCTATGAACCTAAAGAAATGATAATTCTCATTTTGTACTTGTAGGTCTATTCCATTTCCCTCAGTGAATGCATGCAACAATCTCAATTATGTGGATCCATCAAAATAGGAGGCATTTCAGAGTCTGGTAAAAGGAAACCTGAATTGTCTCTATGTGAATTAAATCAATGGAGTGTAATTATGCATACATATTTAATGTATTAGTATGTTATATTTGCCATATGTACTATATATGAACTATAATATGTATTATATATTTACATGTGTATATAAAAAATAAATATGTACATATTAGTTATATGTAATATACCACATGATTCACTATATATACATTACTTAGAATAAAATAGTATAACAAGTTAGTATAACAAGTTAGTTTGCTTTTATATCTACTTTGATCAAGAAAAATCAACTTTTTTAACTAAGATAAAACTTGTATAATAATTTTAGTTATGTAGATTGATGAAGATCCTATATAGAATTTATGTCTGCAGAAATACATTGCCACATATGTATATATATATATAGACAGTAGAAGAAAACCTACATGGAACAAAAGGATGTTGTATTTTCTGGGCTTTTATAGATGAGAGGCTTCATTTCACCACCTTGCTAGCTTTTCTGGGACATCATTCTTATGTGTATGTGTTTGCATCAGGCTAAATTCTTTAGGAAAGCTTGGTGCCCTCTGGAGAAATTCACAAAACTGGCAATTGTTCATTTCTCTTAAAGTATATGGCAAAAATCAATACCTGAATTCCAGCCCAACCAGTCTGCCTTGGGGAGCTAATGGTGTATGGCTCCCAGGGAGAGCAGACTTTCCACAGCATTCCATTTCCTGCCACCCAGGGAGCAACTTGCAGCATCCAGCATCCTTAGCAGAGGAGATAGTGATCATGGTGTAACTCTGTGGTTTATACAGAGAGTAGTGGACTAGAGACCTAGCACAGGTGTTTGTATTTTATGAAATTATTTGCAATGAATACATATGGTAACAGGTAATGGAACTGTATTGTTGGGAATGGGAGTGGTGCTATTGAACTAATCTGTGATGACTGAGTTGCATACTTCTTTAAATTATGCCAAGGAAGAACTATCTGCTCATCATCTCATTTAATTCTCATAGTGGCTTTATAAAGGGTAGAGGAAGTGATATTACTGTATTCATATGAAGATGAAGAGGCTCAGAATGCCTTGCACCCCAGAGCACAAAGCAGGGTTGCAATAGAGTGGGGATTTGAACTCCATCCATCCTATACAGGGACTTGCACTGCTGACCCCATTCCATAGAGCTTGGTTGGAAGAAAGAAAGCACCTCTCTTTCACACGGAATAGCTTGTCACCTCATCACCATGAGATGCATGAGATCTTCAAGTTCAGTCTAGTTTGGGCCTCCTATCCCCTTGGCAGTCATCTATTATCCCCCCTGTATTTCTGGGGTGGTTTACTGGTCACTGAGGCACAATAAAGTAAGGATCATTGTGTTCCTTTGAAATAAGCAATTGAATTTCAGAGACTGGAAGAGTCTATTCTGAGGCTTGAGCTCCTTTTGTGCCACCATGCTGTATGACAGGGCTCTAAGTGTGAGAAACTAGAATAGGGCTATCCCTAGTCACACAGCGCCTAGGGACTAAGGCGGTAGCCACTGTTCTGATTCACTCAGCTTCATCCTCGGCCTCCCCATCTCTCACTAGCCCCACTACTGAGGATCTCCTCCACCCCCAAGAACAGGACGCTCATGTAGCCCAGAACAGACAGGGTGTTTCTCATTAACAGGATCAGAAAGGCATCTCTAAGACTGAAAGAGCTGCTCCTCTCAAAAGCCCTCCAAAAGCATACAAAATCGTTAAATTATCAAAACATTAATTAGATTGTTAAATAAGACCAATGCTAATCCTCAAAGCATGTGGGAAAGCCTTTTGATAGGTCTGGCCTGACAGCTTTAGGGTTTGGCTGGCACTTCCTTTCCAGAAAGTTGCAATTCTGGAATGAACAGCTGAATAGATGTCGCTGATTAAGTAAAAACACCATCTGCCTCAGAGGCACCAGACTTGGTCAGCCAGGCTTGGACTCCTCAGATTACAGCAGGCAGGACAGGGGGCCATTCAACCTTTCCTCTCTGCCCAGTGTTTCTGTCTTCCATTTGAACATTTGAAGCATTTGATTACATGCTGTGACTCTCTTTTGTTTAAGTCTAGTTCCTTTCAATTCGTTATACGCGCGTCTTGAAGGCAAGGATTACCCACTCTATGTTCTATCCTCAACTGTACAGTTTAAAATTTGAATGAAAAAGAAACTCATTCTCTCCATTTTATTTTCTCTCCATTCCTCATCCTCCTAGCTGACATAGAGCATTTCATGACTGGAGACTCTCATCTATCAGTCTACTTGTTGGAACAGTACCCTCAGATTAGGGTCCAGCATCAAATACCTGGCCTGTTGATCACTCATGGATCTCATAACTCTAGAAAATTCACCCCTCTAAAAACAGGATTGAGGGGCTGGGAAGATGGCTAAGTGGTAGAGTGCTTGCCTTGCATGCCTGAGGCCCTGGGTTCGATTCCTCAGCACCACATAAGCAAAAAGAAAAAAAGCTGGAAGTGGCACTGTGGCTCAAGTGGTA
>NW_012271103.1:3130-3643 GCF_000151885.1 Dipodomys ordii
CTGGAAGTGGCACTGTGGCTCAAGTGGTAGAGCGCTAGCCTTGAGCTGAAGAGCTGAGGGACAGCGCTCAGGCCCAGAGTTCAGGCCCCATGACCAGACCAAAAAAAAAAACTAGATTGAGAAACTATTTTAAGTCAGGCCATACTGCTTTTCTTCAAAAAGGATGGGAAGATGGATCTTTCTACTTCCCAGATCCCAATATTTTCTTTTATTTCTTAGACTTAAAACTCTAGAGATCGTTTGGGCCTTTTGAACTGGTACCAGAAAAGTCTTCCCTCAAGATCTATATTGAGCAACTTAAATCAACTAGATTTTTTTTAAAAATCATCATCTAGTAGATTATCTTGTCTAACTGTGATTATTTTCTCATCTGAAAGCAATGCCCATGTAAGTGAGAAAAAGTGTTTAGAGAGATTACTGTTGGGGCTGGGAAGGTGGCTCAGTGGTAGAGCACTTGCCTTGCATGCCTGAGGCCCTGGGTTCGATTCCTCAGCACCACATAAGCAAAAAGAA
>NW_012271104.1:0-1366 GCF_000151885.1 Dipodomys ordii
TTTTTCTTTTTGCTTATGTGGTGCTGAGGAATCGAACCCAGGGCCTCATGCATGCAAGGCAAGCGCTCTACCACTGAGCCACCTTCCCAGCCCTAGTTTCTAAATATTTTCATGTCTCTTTATTACTTCAAGTCCTGACAGCCTAGGTTTGTGTCTGTTAGGGTGGGTTGAATATTATATGTAATGTTTGACTAATGTTAAGAAAAATTACCTAATGCTTGGAAACAAAGCAAAAGATGATTGCTTGTCTTTTCAACACCCTGACTGAAGCTTCATTTAATGGCCTTTATTTACAGAGTGCACTCAAGGATTATTCAGTACTCCAGAGGAGTAAATTAACTGTTGCTTAAGGCCCAGACATGTTAACTTCCTGGATTTTATCCATTAGATGCACATGATCTCTGTGCAATAGATGTGATAACTTTAAGCATTTTATTTTTATTTATTTATTTATTTTGGGTCCGGTCGTGGGGCCTGAGCTCTGGGCCTGGGCGCTGTTCCTCAGCTCTTCAGCTCAAGGCTAGCGCTCTACCACTTGAGCCACAGCGCCACTTCTGGCTTTTATCTTTTTGCTTATGTGGTGCTGAGGAATTGAACCCAGCGCCTCAGGCATACAAGGCAAGCCCTCTACCACTGAGCCACCTTCCAGCCCACTTTAAGCATTTTATATATTAAAACTTTTTTTGGTCGGTGATGGGGCCTGAAAGCTGTCCCTGAGCATTTTTGCTCAAGGCTAACGCTCTACCACTTTGAGCCACAATGCCACTTTGTTTTCTGGTGGTTAATTGCCTGGGCTGGTGTTGAACCTGGATTTGAGGATCCCAGCCTCTTAACTAGCTAGGGTAACAGGTGTGAGCCACTCTCTCTGGGCTGTCTAAGTTTTTTTGCTCAAGGAACACTCTACCATCTGAACCACAGCTTCACTTCCAGCTTTTTTTTCTTTTTTGGTGGTTAATTATGAGATTAGAGTCTCATGGACCTTCTTTTTACCTGGGCTTGCTTGAATTTTGATCCTCAGATCTTAGCCTCCTGAGTAACTAGGATTACAGTTGTGAGCTACTGTCATCTGGATACTTCCTCCTGTTTTGTACCTGGAGTATAGGGGCATGTAAAAAATAAAATAAAAAAAATTGGAGTGGCCAAAAAGAAGAAAACTATGCTTTCTTTGCCCTCTGTGTATTTATTTTGTGTTCTTTCATGTCTTTCTTTTTTTTTTCTCTCCCTTCCTTCCTTCATTTTTTTTGTGTGCATCCTGAGGCAAGAACTCAGGGCCTGGGGCACTCTTGCAGAGCTTTTGTGCTCAAGGCTAGCTCTCTACCATTGAAGCCACAGCGGGTGTGTGTGTGTGTGTGTGTGTGTGTGTGTG
>NW_012271104.1:6055-7880 GCF_000151885.1 Dipodomys ordii
ACACACACACACACACACACACACACACACACACACACACTCACTCACTCACTCACTCTCTACAGGTGAACTTACAGAAAAATTCTGTCCAGCACTCATGAAATACGATGGACTTCCAACCATTTCCAAAATTGTACTGAGGATACACAAGAACCTCACTTGAGACTTTTTTTTTGCCAGGCACCAGTGACTCACCTGTAATCCTAGCTACTCAGGAAGCTGAGATCTGAGGATTGTGGTTCAAAGCCAGCCCAGGCTTAAAAGTCTCCGTGAGACTCTTATCTCAATTAACCACTCAAAAATGGGAAGTGGTGCCATGGCTCAAACTTGAGCAGAAGAGCTCAGGGACAGTGCTCAGACCCCAAGTTCAAACCCCACAACTGAAAAAAAAAGACTTTTTTTCCTTTCTGAGGCCAGCAAAAACATGTAGATTATATGAATAAAATGCAAGGCCACTTTTAGAATCAAGAATTTAAAAACAACAAAGATGTTATTCAGTGTAAAGGGAAGAACTTTGAGAGAAAAAAGTGCAGTTTTAAAAAAGACAAAAAATGAGAAACATAAAATGCTGGTATACATTTATTTTTTTTATTACTAAACATCAAATGTGGGCAATCGTGACATTGTCAAATAAAAGCTTAAGAATGAATTTCAGCACAAAGATTTATAGAAAAAACTACCTGTGCACTACTGCCACATAACATTCAATAAATACCATAGGTCAGAATGATGACCAAGGACCAAACAACTATGAAGCACGTTTACAATTGGCTGTTAGAACAGTAACTACAAGAGAGATTATCAAAAGGTCATGTCTAATTGCATGTCTCTTCAAACTGAGATGCTGAAAAGAATATATACATTCTTTAAAGGTTGTAGGTGATTATTTAAAAACCCTCAAATATGTAAACAATGCAGAATAGGAACACTGGAATCAAGTTTTACTATTGAACAAAGTGACAATACAGAAAGAATACCTTTTCCAAATCCTCAAAAATGATCCAGTTTTCTAATTGCTCTATGGAAATCAAAATGGATTCTTTCCATAAAGATGATGATACACCAGGGACATAAAGACCTTCCAAGTTCTTTTTATGTTAACATTTATTTACAGTAAATATTCAATAACCCTTTTTACAGATCACTTAAATAGAAACATGCTTTGCTAATCCATAAATAACACTAATCACCATCCATTCAACCACATTAATTAAGTACTTATGATGTCTCATGCACTGTGTCAGGGACACAAAGCTGAATATGACATGGTCCTTGCCATAAAGAGCCCACAATCAAGCTCAACAGAGGAAACACATTTCCTTTCTTATGCAATAGGCCATTTCTATACAAATGTTACTCATCTGCTCAGACTTTCCTAGCAGGGTGATTCTCAAACCCTTATCCAACCTAACAGCAGACTAACAGCTAAAATAAAATGCCTTTTTTTTTCTGTGACTCTGAAAAAGAAGTAGTTAATGGATAGGATTTCCTCTTACTATTTTCCCTCTTGGGAGAAGGGTGTGGCTTAGTGGTAGAATACTTGCCTCACAAGCATGAGGCCCTGGGTTCCATCCCTAGTACTACAAAACATTTTTTGTCAGTCATGGGGCTTGAACTCTGGGCCTGGGTGCTGTTCCTGAGCTCTTTAGCTCAAGGCTAGCACTCTACCACTTGAGCCACAGTGCCACTTCCAGTTTTCTGGTGGTTAATTGGAAATAAGAATTTCATGGGGGGCTGGGAAGGTGGCTCAGTGGTAGAGCGCTTGCCTTGCATGCATGAGGCCCTGCGTTCGATTCCTCAGCACCACATAAACAAAAAGAAAAAA
>NW_012271105.1:0-2898 GCF_000151885.1 Dipodomys ordii
ACATCAGCCCCCTTGATCTAACCAACAACTTGTTTCTGGTCCTTTCCTGCTTTGTAGTGCACCAATCATACTATAGAGTTGTTTTATGATTTTCCCGCGGTTTGTAGTCATTTGTTACAAGAAGTTATGATGTATGCAAAGCCCCTGCCTTCCCTAAAAAATGTACAAAAAGTACTGTGACCCTGGGCTGGGGGCCTCTCTGCATCATGGGCTGCTGCCATTTACGCGGGGGGACCAAGCTCGAGCTTGCAATAAAGACTCCTTTGCTTTTACATTGGTGATGGTCTCTGGTGGTCTTTTGGGTAAGGATTTCCGAATTCGGCTTTACACCATGATTTGATTATTTGTGATAAGAACACTTAAAATCCATTTTCAGCATGTTTCAAATATATTATTAGCTTGGTTTCATGCAGTCTGGTGGATGTGAACTTATTCCTTCTATTTAACTGAAGTTATGTTTTCACCAACATCTCTCCAATGACCTCTCCCTTCTAGCCTCTGCCAACCAGTTTTCCTCTCTGCTTCTGCCATTTCAGGTACTTTAGATCCTACATGTTATAAATGCATGCCTTTGTTCTTCTTGTAGGTGACTTATTTCACTTAGGAGAGTACTACTTTGTAGTTACTGTTGTTGAAGTGAGGGTGCTGAGCCTAAGTAACTTCTCACAACCATCCTGGGGCAGCTTGCTGGGTGATAAAAAGCCTACAGGTAAAAGAGGCCATTCATTGAATTGCAGAGACCTAGCACAAGGTGAGCTGGGAGAGTCCTGCTTCCGAGATGCAGATACCATAGCCTTAGGAAAGCTTTGTTAATGTAACGTGCTGGCCTCAGTTTCCCCTAAAAGGCTTGATTCACTCCCCTCTGAGTAGCCTCGGAGACTAGCTCCCTATATGGAAAGGCTGAGGTGTATCCCCTATATATCCGTTGATGGAAGAGTTCTGCTTGTACTTGAGCTACTTCCGAATGTAGTTTGCTTTTGTTGGGCTTGAGTGCCTCCACCCCAAGCTTGCGATTTTTGTCTTTAAAAGGTTTGTATAAGCTCTGTTCTGGGCTGCAGGTCTTTGCAGATGCTGGCTTTTTAATAAAGATTCCAAATTTGACTTCTCAAAATGTGGGTTCTGTTAGGTTTTTAAAGAAGAGGCCAAGTAAGAACAACACCATGCACATGGCTATTCAGGTAAGGGGTAGGTTTATTCATCATTCCAGCTGGCACCAGACCAGGTTGGGAGAGAGAGTGTCTGGCCCAGTGCTAGGCCTTATCTAGGGTAGGGGTGGGGAAAGGTGTGGCCACATCAAATCCGGATGTGACCTCAGCGTATGCAGATGTGACCTCTTCCAGGTGTGCTAGTTGCCTAGGTAACACAGGTACTGGGCGTGACTTTGCTGTGAGGAGGGTGGAGTCTGCTAGCCATCCAAGAGCCGACCTTACAGCTTCTTGGTTTCTCACTGACAGAGGCACCTTACTACATTCTGAGCACCAGTGACCTAAGTCTGTAATCCTAGCTATGTAGGAGGAGACTGAGATCAGGAGAACTGAGATTCAAGGCCAGCCTAGGTAGAAAACTCTGAAAGACTCCATTTCTACTTAACAAGCCCAAAAGCCTGCTAGAGGGGTGGCTTAAGGAGTAGAGTACCAGCCAAACAAGCTGACCAAAGGTGATGCCCTGTGTTCAAATCCCAGTAACATTAAATAATTTTTTAAAAAGATAATTTGGAAATAATAGATGGAAAATGACCTAAACTGGAAACACTCATCTCCCGTCTTGACAGTCACATCCTGAAAAATGCCTGAATGACTCTTATTGCCCAGCTCACAGAATTGTCTCCCCTCGCCTTTCCTAATGCCTGTAAGGTCCGCTCCTGGATGGCTAGCAGACTCCACCCTCCTCGCAGCAAAGTCTCCACCCAGTACCTGCTTTACCTAGGCAACTGGGGCACCTGGAAGAAGTCACAACTGCATCCACTGAGGTCACATCTGAACTTGATGTGGCCACACCTTTCTCCGCCCATACCCTAGATACGGCCTAGCCCAGGCCCCGATGCCCTCTCTCTGCTCTTTTCTAGCTCTTTCTCAGCTCTTTCCTTCCCTTCTCTTTCCCAGCTCTCTTCTCTTTCCTAGCTTGCTCTTTCCCAGATGCTCTCTTTTCTAGCTTTTCTAGCTCTTTTCTCTCTCTTTCCCAGCTCTCTCTCTTTCCCAACTCTCCCAGCTCTTTCCCAGGCCTTTCCCCACTGCGTGGAGGACCAAGATGGCCTGGTGCCAGCCGGAACAATGAATAAACCCACCCCTTACCCGAATACCACGTGTGTGGTACTGTTCTTACTTGGCTACTTCTTTTTAAAAAACCTAACACTCCCCAAACACACCTTGCAGCTGTAGAAATGAGGAACCTAAGCAACTCCATTTCACTTAAGACCCCCATCTCAGTTCTGCAACTTAACCCTTGACCCACTTCAGCCCCAATGCCTGGAATTACAATATCTGAAATTCCAGAACTGCCCCTCCTAGGGTCTGGTGACCATTATGTAAACCAGACACCCTGCAGTTTAGCACCTATCCTCTTGAGACTCCCCTGTGGTGCAAGCCAACCAGTTTAAAGTACATCAGCCCCCTTGATCTAACCAACAACTTGTTTCTGGTCCTTTCCTGCTTTGTAGTGTACCAATCATACTATAGAGTTGTTTTATGATTTTCCTGTGGTTTGTAGTCATTTGTTACAAGAAGTTATGATGTATGCAAAGCCCCTGCTTTCCCTAAAAAATGTATAAAAAGTGCTGTGACCCTTGGCTTGGGGTCTCTCAGCATCATGGGCTGCTGCCATTTACGCGGGGGGACCAAGCTTGAGCTTGCAATAAAGACTCCTTTGCTTTTACATTGGTGATGGTCTCTGGTGGTCTTT
>NW_012271105.1:5038-8958 GCF_000151885.1 Dipodomys ordii
CTTTGGAAAGGGAAACTGAGGAAACACCTTTGGATAAGAAAGGATTTGAAAAGTAAGAACTGTCTTATGTGTTTGTTCCAAAATGAAAAAGGTAGAAATTAAGACAAACCCCAGAAGATTCTAGTAGGTAGCAGATCATATGAATATGTGGTAAGTTCTTATAAGATAAAGCTTATTAAAATTGGCATGTAATTAAGTTAGCTGTGATTTAAAAATACTAATGTAAAAACTAGCATCTTATTCTTTATGTTCCATCTATGAAAGTAATTGTTTGTATAAACCAAAGATCACTTAAGTGTTAGTTTATGACAAGGTCCTTCGGTCCTTCAAATGAACACCTTTTAACTGAAATGCCATTTTTCCTGTTTAATATGTAAGCTGCCTTGGATACAGAGCTAAAAGGACACCAACTCCTGCATTCTTTGTTGTAATGGCAAAGACCTAGTGACATCTATAATAACCTCAATTAGTATCCTAAAGTGTTATATGCAATTAAGAATAACTAGATTTTGATTAGATCTCCTTATTGCTTTAATTGCAAGTAAAAAGGTTTAAAATTTTTTTTATTGTAAAAATACTGTACAGAGAGGTTACAATTACATGAGTAAGGTACTGAGTACATTTCCTGTTGAGCATTGTTACCTCCTCCTTTGTTTTTCCCCTACCATCCCTTCCTTCCCACTTCCCCAACTCCCCCTTCCCCTAAAAAGGTTTTTTTTTTTTTTGTGACAAAGACTTAGTCGATCTGAGGATTGCAGTTCAAAGCCAGCCTAGGCAGAAAAATCTCTCTGAGATTCCATCTCCCAACTAACCAGCAAAGAGCCAGGCTGGAAGCAGGGCTCAAGAATTAATCAGCCAGATGCTGGAAGTGGCACTGTGATTCAGAGTGGTAGAGCACTAACCTTGAGCAGAAGTGCTGAGGGACAATGCCCAGGCCTTGAGTTCAAAGCCTGTGAATGCCAACTGGGATGAGTTATCCCAGAAACGAGCACCTAGATCCCCAGGATGAGGGAGAGGAGTAAGAGGAGATGATGTCACATCAGCTCTTTCAAAATTAACCAGAGCCAGGAGGTCAATAGAAATAAGAAGCTTGTCCATCTAATGTCCATATCTGTCTAACTTCTAACTGGACAGGAATTTACATTCTTGCCTTTGTTACCTGCTATTTACAGGAAATGATCAAGACCTCTCACCGGGCCCTGAACCACTCCAATCCAGCCCTAGCTTCTGACTGGTTATGGGCTCATGCTCCAAATAGAACTTTTCTGGCTTGTGTGCAGGATTTGTTTTCCTGTGTCACTCATATCAACTAGTCCTGCCACCTTGTCAGCCTTTTGCTTGATCTCAGTGTTTTCAAGTTTCTCTCTAACAGGATAACAGCCCTCACTCAGGACCTGGGACCAAGTCAAGGCCATCCTATTACTGCAGGCAACCAGAAGCCTGGCTTACACTGGCCTACTCCATGCAGACTTGGACCCTGAAGACCTCAGCCCCAGTGTCTTCTTGATGTCCCCATGCCAGCAGGAAGTAGCCAAAAAGGACAATATCCCTCAACTTTTTATACTCCTTCAGTGTTCCAATGATGGGAATTTCCTTTTTTTCCTCTCATAACTCTATGTTATTCCCTTCTCAGCCCAATTCTTTTTTTTTCAGAATTAATCCCATCTTTTTAATACTAATTTTGATCAAAGAGGCTTACAATTAGAGTCAGCCCAATTCTTTTTATGTATCCAAAGAGTCTATATGAATGACTTGCCTCTCCCCTCTTGGACTGATCATTTTATGTATCTAAAGATGGAATATGAAGGATTGACCCTCACCCTATTGTCCCAGGTCCATACAGATGCCAGGTAAAGTCCTAGGTATGTGTGAACTTGTTTGATGTGCAGGACAGTCCACCTGAGCCCAGCTGTAAACATCTCATTCTGAGCCCAATCTAGAAGCCCCAACTCCTTAGACCCAAAGGCTTTCTCATTCACTTCTGCCTCCTTGCTTGGACTCCATGTAAGCCTGATCCCAAATTCATGTCCTTGCCCAACTTCCAAACCGGTGGGAAGGTCTGTGCCCCTTGTTGTTCCTCAATAAACAGTCCTTGCCTGTCTCTTCCATTTTCCCAACACCCCTCCCCCCGCCCCCGCCTCCTCCTCTTCCTCTCACCCGACTTCCCCTCTTCCTCCCCCCTCCTCTTTTTGTGCTGGTCCTGGAGCTTGAACTCAGGGCCTGGATGCTGTCCTTGAACTTTTGTGCTCAAGGTTAGCATTCTACAGGCTTTTTTGGTGGTTAATTGGAGATAAGCGTCTTATGGACTTTCCTCCCTTTGAACTGTGTTCCTCAGATCTCACCCTCCTGCGTAGCTAAGATTGTAGGCAAGGGCCACTGGAAGCCTTTTTAAAGTTGCAAATACTAAGTCAGCCCTTGAGGGTATAGTTTCCACTTCAGTAGGTTTTTCATTGCATTCAACGAATTGTGACAAGTGATATTATTATACTTCTGTTCAAAGTCTTTTCTTGCTTCCATTGCAATCTCTTCTTGTATCCACGTATTCTTTAATGTATAAGGTTTTACTTCCAATCATGTGGTATTTTTCTCATTTTCTTTTTGCTATTCATTTTGAACTTAATTGAATGGTGGTCACCATTTGCCATTTAAAATTCATTGAAGTTAGCAAGTGTTGAACAAGAATATATACTCCTTAATTGTTGGGTCTAATGTTCTGTAAGTGTTCATTAGACCCAGTTTGTTAATTCTGCTGTTCAAATATTCTACAGTCTTACTGATTTTTTGGTCTGTTTGATCCTACATATTCATGAAAAACATTGGTTTGAATTTTCTTCCTTCTTTTTTAGTATTTATACTAGATATATTAACATGTAAATGTAATTTTATAGTTCAGCATTAATAACCTTCACCATAATAATCTAAATCCTTTATTATGACAGTGTATTTGTTAAACATTTTTAATTTCCTGACAGTATCTGCTTGTGCAACTTGAGGCCAAATAATCCAGCACTTATAAGGTTAAATAGGTTATATCTTTCTCTTAATAGAGCCTTGTCTCAAAAGCTAATTTGTTTGATATTTGAAAGCAACATTATCTTTCTCTTGGTTAATGTTTATCTGCTGTATATCTTCTTGTCCTTAGATTTTTAATTATCTCTGTGACCTCAAGATCTTGTCTCTTTTAAAGGAAAAAAATTATTAATTTGAGTCTAAAAGGACATGGCTAACACTTCTGCCCTGTAACTGCAGTTTATCCAGTTGTGTTTATATTGATGACTCACATAATTGCATATAATTTTATCATCTTATCAGGTATTACTTTAAATCTGCTCTTATTTCATTTCTTTGTGTCTTACCTTCTTTTCTAGTCCTGTTTCTCCTCTATCACTTGTTTGGAGGTTAAATGTTCCCACTTCCTCCACCTCTTCTTCCCCCTTTTCCTCTTCCTCCTCCTCTTCTTCTTCCCTCTTTTCTGCCTCCTCCTTTTCTTCCTCTTCTTTCTCCTCATCCTCCTTTGTCCAATATTTATGCTCAATATATTGACATATATCCATAATTTTACAGTGTAATGTAAATAATCTTCCCTAATAATTCAACGACTCCAGAGTGGTTCATAACTGGTTATCCTTCTGCAACTTATATGTTTTCATAGCTTATTTAAAATGTAAAATTTTTATATTTTATCCAGTGTTTTAGTTGATTCTGTCAGGAGGTCCTGTGAAGAATTTATCCACACATGGGGCTGGGAAGGTGGCTCAGTGGTAGAGTGCTTGCCTTGCATGCATTAGGCCCTGGGTTTGATTCCTCAGCACCACATTAGCAAAAAAAAGCCGGAAGTGGCGCTGTGGCTCAAGTGGTAGAGCGCTAGCCTTGAGCTGAAGAGCTGAGGGACAGCGCCCAGGCCCAGAGTTCAGGCCCCA
>NW_012271106.1:0-1246 GCF_000151885.1 Dipodomys ordii
CACACACACACACACACACACACACACACACACACACACACACACACACACACACACACATACAACTTGTCCTTAGATATGCTATCAGGAAGAAATCAAGTAGAGAAAGTAATTCAGCCATCTATTAATTCTCTATAAATAAGAATTAAACATGTGCCACGCACCGGTGGCTCACACCTATAATCCTAGCTACTCAGGAGGCTGAGATCTGAGGACAATGGTTCAAAGCCAGCCTGGCCAAGAAAGTCTATGAGACTCTTATCTCCCATTAACCACCAAAAACCTGAAGTGGTGTTGTGGCTCAAGTGGTGGAGTGCTAGCCTTGAGCTGAAGAGCTGAGGGACAGTGCCCAGGCACAGAGTACAACATCAACAACTGACTAAAAAAAAAAAACTTTTGGATAGCCAGGACCGAACATTAAGTGCATGGCAAAAAGAGGAAGAAGGAGGAATACAAATTATTATAACATGTATTTCCTTTTCTCAAGAGAACCTAATTAAGTTAGTCATGAGCCCATAAAACAAAAATGAAAAAATAATAATAAAAAGCAATTACATTGACTGGGAATGTGGCTTAGTGGTAAAGCGCTTGGTTAGAATGCATGAAGCCCTGGGTTCGATTCCTTAGTACTACATATTCTGAAAAGTCCAGAAGTGGCGCTGTGGCTCAAGGGGTAGAGTGCTAGCCTTGAGCAAATGAAGCTCAAGGACTGCCCAGGCCCTGAGTTCAAGCACCAGGAATGGCAAAAAAGTGACTAAAAGTAATATGGCATATACAAGAGAATACAGAGAAATTCTACAGACAAAATTGTTATAGTAAACTCATTGCAATGGGCATACTCATTGCTTGGACATATTCCAAGGCAAGATGCATCTTCATCCTTCCCATAAGACTTTTAGATAATTGCCTTGTTTACCGAACTCCATAAAATTCCTGTTCCATGGGAGAGTACTGAGGGTAGCTTACACTTGTAGTCCTTGTTATATAGGAGGCTGAGATCTAGAGGCTCATGATTTAAAGGCAGAAATAACTGTTGAAAACCAGGCTGCAGACATGGCTCAAATGGTAGATTGCGAGTAATGAGGGAGCACATTGAGTGAGCAAAGAGGAAGCTTTCTCTTTTTAATTATGAAAATACTGTACAGAGGGGTTACAATTACATAGGCAAGATAAAGAGTACATTTCTTATCCAGCATTCTAGCCTCCTCCATTGTTTCCCCTTCCCATCCCTTCCCATCCTCCCCCC
>NW_012271106.1:12911-14292 GCF_000151885.1 Dipodomys ordii
ATTATTAAATTACTTAAGTAAAAACCAGAATGTACCATCTTTTTCTTTTCAGTTTAATAAATGGCATCATAAAAAAAAAACTTCTGGGTAGGGAGAAGAGGGAAAAACTGGGAGAGAGTGAGGGTAAGGGAGACATTGTTAAAAAAGAAATGTATTCTTGCTGGGCACAGATGGTTCACACTTACAATCCTAGCTACTCAGAAGGCTGAGATCTGAGGATCACGGTTCAAAGCCAGCCTGGGCAGAAAAGTCCATGAGACTCTTATCTCCAATTAATCACAGAAAAATCTTGAAGTGGTACTGTGGTTTAAGTGATAGAGTCTTGAGCAAAAAGGAGCTCAGGGACGGTGCCTAGGCCTAGAGTTCAAGCCTTAGGACTGGCTTAAAAAAAAAAAAAAAGACCTGGCCTCTTATTCTGACTTATATAACTGTAAGCCCTGTATACATCATCTTTACAATAACAATTAAAATGTGTTAAAAAGTTTGTCTTTCAGGGCAATTTTATATGTAAATGTAACAAAAACAAGTAGAATAGGGTTCCTATTTTTGTCCCTATTAACACCTTGTATTCGCATGGTACTTATTACAGTATTGATACATTATTATCAACTAAATTCTGCAATATGAATTTTATTATACTGTTGTTTGGTTATTTTGAAAGAAGGTTTTGTTGAGCCTATACCTATAATCCTTCCAAGTGGGAGGCAGAGGAATAGAGGTGTGTGTGTGTGTTACTAGGCCTGAGTCATTAGAGTTCACTCATAGTGTTACACAGTTCTTTGATTTCTGGAAAATGTATACTGTCATATATTTCACATTACAGAATCATACAGGATAGTGCCACTGTCCTAGGAACCCCCTTTCCTCCCCTTTCCTCTTCTCCCTTCTCCTTCCTTCCATCCTAAGTCCTTGACCACCACAAATCTCTTATTCTCTCTCTAGTTTTGCCTATTCTAGAATGTCAAATAGAATCATATAGAATGTAGCCTTTTCAGATTGGATTCTTTCACTTAACAATTTCTATTTTAAATTTCTTCCACGTCATTTCATGGCTTAATAAGTCATTTTAATTGTTGAAGAGTATTTCGTTAGATGGATGTCACAGTTTATCTTCTCCTCTATTGATGGGCATTTTGGTTGCTTCTAGATTTTTGGCAACTGTGATTAAAGGTGCCATAAATATATAACTCACTCGAGTCAATTGGGTAAATACTGGGAGCATGTTTACAAGAAATAATGACTTTGACCTTTATTTGTGTGCATATTTTGGAATTTCATTCTTTTCTAGCCCTGAATTATATTCCATCATCTGCATGTACCACTCCCTATTTATTCATGTACTAGTTGATAGATACATGGCTTGTTCCACTTCCTGGCTACA
>NW_012271107.1:0-3107 GCF_000151885.1 Dipodomys ordii
GTCCCTCAGCTCTTCAGCTCAAGGCGAGCGCTCTACCACTTGAGCTACAGCGCCACTTCCGGTTTTCTGGTGGTTTATTGGAGATAGGAGTCTCACGGACTTTCCTGCCCAGGCTGGCTTTGAACCGCGATCCTCAGTTCTCAGTCTCCTGAGTAGCTAGGATTACAGGCATGAGCCACCAGCGCCCGGCTTAAATCAAAAACTTTTAACTGTCACCTAAAGAAAGCATGTTATGGATTCACGTTGACGCGTGCGCGTGCGTGCGTGTGTGCGTGCGTGCGTGCGTGCGTGTGTGTGTGTGTGTCCTGATCTCTTTCACCTGGAGCTAGTGTAAAGTAAAATAAGGGTTATATGCACATGAACAATGAGGTATCATGACAGCTGCTCTGATAAGCAAGCCAACTATTATGGCTAAGAGGTGAGCGAATGTACAGCAGGATGGTGAAAAAACTCATTATGCTACCCAGACTAGTATGCAATGGGAATTCTGAGAAATTCCATTTAATGTTTTCAGACCTATGTTCACCACAAATAACTAAAACTAAAGGATTTAAAACCACTGATAAATAGTATGAGAGTAAGAATACAATAGTTGGTCATTTTAACATACCACCTTCAATAAAATGTAGGACATCTACACCATGTATCAACAAAGAGAAGACTTGAATAACAATGTAAACCACCAACTGGATCTAGCAGATATACATGTCACCTAACAACAAAATGCACCTTCTTCTCAAGTGCACATAGAGTATTACATAGGACAGATGCTGTTAGGCCATAAAATGACAACTATAAATATATTTTAAAACACTGTCGTCTCTCATCATGATGAAAAAAAAACAGGAAATCAGTAACTGAAAAACTAGGAAATTAATGAATATTTGGAATAAAACAACACACTTTTAAATAACTCAAAAATTGAAGAAATAATATGGGAAATTAGAATACTTTGAAATAAAACAAAAACACCTAGCCAGGGCGCTAGTGACTCACACTTGTAATCCTAGCTACTCAGGAAGCTGAGATCTGAGGACCGTAGTTCAAAGCCAGCCTGGACAGAAAAGTCCATGAGACTCTTATTGCCAATGAACCACCAGAAAACTGGAAGTGGCGCTGTGGCTCAAGTGATATAGAGCGTTTGCCTGAAGCTGAAGAGCTCAAAGACAGCCTAGGCCCAGAGTTCAAGGCCCAGGACAAAAAAACAAATAAACAAAAATCCCACCTAACAAAATTTATAGAAAAAGAAGTTTGCAGAAGGAGAAAACAGTTGTAAATAGCTACATTTAACACCTACAATTGAGGACCTAACTGGGAACTTTCTAGAACAGAAGAGGCAGAAGAGCGAAGTCTGACCTGGCTATACAAAACTATATGCTCCTTTCTGGTCTCCAACCATCCCCAGCTCTCTGACCAGCAAGAAACTGGAAGAAAAACCACTTACTAGGATTTTGGAGGGCGGGAGAGGAGGGGGGTGTTCAACCCAATTGCTACCCAGCAAGAACTGAAAAAAGCGAAACTGATAAGACTCCAAATGAAGAAGAAAATGTTAAACAAATTTATCAAAGTTATCAATTTCTCTCTGATGTCTAAAAAGGGGTATTACATGACAAAGGAGAGATAGGAAAGAAAGCAAGTGAATCAGGTGGTGGTTCTGGCGCCCTTGTAGGTATCTTTAATTAGTTTTCCAGAGAAGGAAGGATGAAGAGGGAAAGAAGATGTAACCTTAGCAGATTTATATAATGTGCAACGAGAAAAGAATGTGATCTGTGACATGTGTGAGGGCTGAGGTGGTAACAAAGCTGTCGAGTGCTGTCTCAACTGCCAAGGTGCTAAAATGCAAATAAGAACTCATTGGATATGACCTGAAATGGCTCAGTAAATTCAGTCTGTGTGCATCATCTGCCAGGACCACGGGGATTTCATCAGCCCTACAGACAGAAGTAAAAGCTGCACGGGAAGGAAGAAGAGAGTTTCTGAGGAGTTTCTAGAAGATCTTACTGACAAAAGCAAAGAAGATGGCCAGAAGATTAACATTCCGTGAGGAAGAAGATCAAGAATCAAATTGTAGTTAGAAGAAATTATCATTATCTTAGATCAAAAGGACAGGGCTATTATTATTTGATGAGAAGACATTTTTCTTGTGTGGCTTCCAAAACCAACCATAGTCATCACTTCTCATCCAGGTCAATTGTCAATCATGGAGATACCAAGTGTCTGCTAAATGAAGGCATGCCAATTTATCACTGACCGTATGAAAAGGGATAACAATCATAAAGTTTAAAGCAAGCTTCCTTATAAATGCCTTTTTCTTTCCTAATGAACTCTTTCCTGGAAAACCTTGTTCCTGAGAAGGAAGCAAAGGAGACTGATAAAAGATGTCAGAACTAGTGAACACTGATCCAAAACAAGAAAGATACTGCCATTATTTAATGAAGACACTTATTAGAATGATCAACATCATTCCAGAGGTGGTGTCCGTGTCAAACCTCTTCATGGGGCCAGTGAAAAACACTCACTTATGGTGTACGACTAAAGGACTGCAATCAAAACATGATGACTACCTGCTATTGTTTTAGCAATAATCTTTATCTAAAGTAATGTATTAAAAGTAAATGAACACTAAGTGAAAACATAAAAGTTCTGAATGCCTTCATGTGCAAAAAGTTTGATAATTGTAAAGAGTACTTTTAAAAGGAAGTTTCTGCCGGGTGCTGGTGGATCACACCTGTAAGGCTTGCTACTCAAGAGGCTGAGGCTCTTATCTCCAATAAACTACTCAGAGAAAGCCAGAAGTGTAACTGTGGCTCAAATGGCCTTGAGCACAAAGAGGTTCAGGGATAGGGCTCAGGCCATGAGTTCAAGCCCCAGGACTGACAAAAAATAAAAAAAGAAGTTTCTGAGCTGGGAGCCAGTGGCTTATGCCTGTAATCTTAGCTACTTAGGAAGCTGAGATGGGACAGAAAAGGTGTGAGGTTCTGATCTCCAGTTAACCACTCCAACAGTAGAGCACTAATCTTGACCAAAAAAAGCTCAGGGCAGTACCCAAGCCCTGAGTTCAAGTCCCAGGACACACACACACACACACACACACACACACACACACA
>NW_012271107.1:6112-10208 GCF_000151885.1 Dipodomys ordii
TTTTCTGCTTATGTGGTGCTGAGGAATCGAACCCAGGGCCTCATGCATGCAAGGCAAACGCTCTACCACTGAGCCACCTTTTTCTGGTGGTTAATTGTAGATAAGAGTCTCACGGACGTTCCCACATAGCCTAGCTTTGAACCTCAATCCTCCTATCTCAGCTTCCTGAGTAGATAGGATTAAAGGTGTGAGCCATCAGTGCCCAGCTTGGTATTATATTAAATGACTTTCCCACTCTCTCCTCGAAGTCAAAAACATTCTTTACTCTTAATAATTCACTTAGGGGAAGTGGTTCTGTGGTTTAAGTGGTAGAGCTCTAGCCTTGAACTGAAGAGCTGAGGGACAGCGCCCAGGCCCAGAGTTCAAGCCCCACAACCAACTAAAAAAATTAAATTATTATAATTAAAATAATTCACTTAGAGGCTGGGAATGTGACTTAGTGGTAGAGTGTTCATCGAGCATGCATGAAGCCGTGAGTTAGATTCCTCAGCACCACATACACTGTGGCTCAAGTGGTGGAGTGCTAGCCTTGAGCTGAAGAGCTCAGGGACAGAGCCCAGGCCCAGAGTTCAAGACCCAAGACCGATCAAAAAAAGGAAAAAGAAACACTTGTTGAACAACTGGCAGGCATCTTTCTTTAAAAAGTGCTCAAAGGCACTGGGAAGGTGGCTTAGTGGTAGAGTATTTGCCTAGCATGCATGAAGCCCTGGGTTCGATTTCTCAGTACCACATACCTAGAAAAAGCTGGAAGTGGCGCTGTGGCTCAAGTGGTAATGCTAGCCTTGAGCAAAAGCAGCTCAGGGACAGCGCCCAGACCCCGAGTTCAATGACCAAGAATGGGAAAAAAAAAAAAAAAGACTCAAATATAATAGGAAATAATAGGAAATTCCCACTTTGTGAAACTATTATAGAGATAAACATAACAAGCTCAGACTTCGAGAAGTACTAAGAGATGACGAAGTACTTTTCAAAGGCAGTCTTATAGGCAGACACCTAGTGGCTCACACCTGTAATCCTAGCAGCTCTGGAGGCTGGAATCAGAGGATTGAGGTTTCCAGACAAGACCGTCAAGACAGACTCCTATCTTCAATTAACTACCAAAGCTGGAAGCGGAGCTGTGGCTCGTGGCAGAGTGCCAAACTTGAGTGAAGAAGCCAAGCTAGCTCAAGGCACGGACTCAGCCCCAGTAGTGGCACAAAAGAAAGAAAACTTTTAAACATCTGAGCTAAGTCTTGCAGGATATGTAGGTATGAATGTCATAGAAGGGAACTGGTGCAGAGTAACTACTCTTCCTAGTGAAGGAAAAGTATTTGCATAAAGTATTATTTATTTGATAAGACCTTATGGCAAATCCTTTCTAAACCCATTGACTTTGGAATTAAATGGCATGATTTTTATCTTCAGATTACTGCACCAATTTTGCATGTCAAAATTGCAACATTATTTCAATTTTGGATAATTCAAGTATGTATAGTTCACAATCATGCTGTTTATTGATTACAAATCTTGAGTTCCAAAGAACACAATGAATAGAACATTAATGTAGGCTAAGATAATGTGCTGTTATAGCACAAAACTTCAGCGATTATTTGTGTGTGTGTGTGCATGCGCACGTGTGTGCATGCATACACACACAAGCACACGCTGATCCTGGGGCTTGAATTCAGGGCCTGGGTGCTGTCCCTCAGCATCTTGTTGCTCAAGCCTAGTGCTCTATCACTTGAGCAACATCTCCACTTCCACCTTTTGGTAGTTTAGTGGAGACGAGGGTCTCTCACATTCCTGCTCAGTATGGCTTTGAACCGTAATCCTCACTTCTCAGCCTCCTGAGTAACCAGTATCACAGGCTTAAGCCACTGGCTCCCAGCTGCAGTGATCTTTATACCATTGTGTATTTACTGATCTATACTTCACAATTAGGAAAAAACTGGAGACGAAACATTAGTCTAAAACATACTGTAATATTCCTCAACAGAGATTTCAAATTTCCAGGGACTGTGAAAATAGAGTTAGAGAAAGTTAGGTGAAGTAAATATCGAATGGTCTAAGAACAAGCCTAGCAGCCTGAGCGCTCAGTGGAGCACCATGCCTGCCAGCTGCCTGAGGCAGTCATCTTGATGAAGTATACTCCAGGGATGCCTTTGATCAAGCTTCTAGTCTTTATTTCTCCAGTGTGCCTTCTGGCAAGCTTCCTTCCTTCCAAGACATGTACAAGTTAAGGGAATTAGTAAAGGTATAAAACTATTGTACTATTTTTTTTTTTGGTTGGTTGTGGGGCTTGAACTCAAGGCCTAGGCACTGTCCCTGGAGCCTCTCTGTGCTCAAGGCTAGTGCTCTACCATTTGAGCCACAGCACCACTTCCACTTTTTGAATGATTAATAAGATAGTCTTACAGGGACCTTTCTGCCTGAGCTGACTTTCAACTGTGATCCTCAGATCTCAGCCTCCTGGGTAGCTAAGATTACAGGCATGAGCCACTGGCCCCCAGCCAAAACTATTGTCTTATTAAGTACAAAAGTCTAGGATATGATCATTGATACAGCTTAATAAAACATGAGTAGGCTTTTATATTTAGTTTTAACTTTACTCCGGTCTCAATTCTTTATAAAACAAGTGTTTCAGTTCTGTGCCCTTGTGAAAAAGTAACATTCTAGCAACACCTCTACTAACTAGAATCTATAAATGGGTGATCTCATTTGTAGATGTCTGAGGTAATTGCTAATTTGTTCCATGTCCTCCTATTATTTGGATCGTGTGTGTGTGTGTGTGTGTGTGTGTGTGTTTTGCGCGTGCGTGCACGCGCACTCTGGGCCTATGTGCTGTCTCTCAGCTCTTCATCTTAAGGCTCGTGCTCTACCACTTGAGCCACAGCATCACTTCCAGCTTTTTCTGCTTATGTGGTGCTAAGGAATCAAATCCAGAGCCTCATGCAAGGCAAGCACTCCACCAGTGAGCCACCTCTCCAGCCCCTATCATTTGGATCTTAAGTGTCCTTTCTAAAGGTCCATATGGTTAAGGTTGGTTATGGTTGTTCCGGAGAGGTTGTAAATGATTTAATTAAGAGGTAGGGCCTAGTGAGAGGTCTCCCACTCACCCCTGAAGAGGAGGAGTCCAACACACCGTCCCCTTCCTCTTCCTCTCTTTTGCTTCTTGCCCATGAGATGATTCATGTTCCTATCGCTTCTCAAGCCACCATCACTCCTCCACGCAGGAGCCAAGCTTTCAACACATAAACTTCCAGAGACACACCCAAAACTATAGCCTATTCTAAAACATTTATAATGGTGTCAGGAATTGCTTTAAATAAAGGATGAAAAGTGTACAGATGAAATTAGGCATGAAATGGTAACTCTTGAAGCTCAATTAAAAAGTACACAAAGGATCATTATGCAATTCCATCTACATTTGCTTGCAATATTTCAAGTTTTCCTGATTATGAATTAATGTCATTTATAATAGTACAACCACAGACCACATTATAACATTGCTCTTAACTACTATTTTTTGGGGTGGAGGGAGAAAGGCAGGGACTCTGCCACGTGAGTCATGCCCCAGCCCCTTTTGCTTTAGTTTTCTATTTACATAGGATCTTGTAGCCCAAAATCCTTCTAGCTAGGATGACAGGCCTACAACCACACACAGCATTTTAGGGTTGAGGTGGGGGGTCTCTTGAACCTTATGCCCAGACTGGACTCAAAATTGCAACCTCTCAGCTCTCTACGTCCTTGGGACTAACAAGAGCCAGTGTGCTCAGCTAAATTGTAGTTTTCAACCAAAACAAAAATCACTGAAGCTGGGCTGGGAATGTGAATCAGTGGTAGCCCCAGGTTTGATTCCTCAGTACCACATGAACAGAAGAAAGCCTGAAGTGGTGCTGGGTCTCGAGTGGTAGAGCACTGGCCTTGGGCCAAAGAAACTCAGAGACAGGGCCCAGGCCCTGAGTTCAAACCCATTACAGGCAAAAGAAACAAACACTGAAGCTGGGCTCCGGTGTCTCACACCCATCATCCTAGCTACTCAGGAGGCTAAGATCTGAGGATCACAATTCAAAGCCAGCCCAGGCAGGAACATCCATGAGAGATTTTTTTTTTTTTT
>NW_012271108.1:0-3819 GCF_000151885.1 Dipodomys ordii
AGCTGAAGAGCTGAGGGACAGCGCCCAGGCCCAGGGTTCAGGCCCCACGACCGGACCCCCCCCCAAAAAATAGTAGAGTGAGCAATGGTAGCTCACACTTGTAATCCTAGCTACTCAGGAGGCTGAGATCTGAGAATTGCAATTCAAAGCCAGACTGAACAGGAATGTTCATGAGACTCTGTCCCAATTAATCACCAGAAAACCATAAGTGGAACAGCTCAAAGTGTGGGGGGGGGGGGGGGAGGGAGGAGGAGGAGGAGGCAGGGCGGAGGCGGAGGATTGTGTGTGTCTGTGTGTGCACTGTGGGTTTATTAGTTTCTCTAACTTCTTTCAAATCTTCAGGGCAGGGAATATTTTAGAGTATTTACTATTGAGCCACAATACAGCACCTACTAATCTTTTTTCTTTATTTTAATTCTACATTTGTGTAACTGCAAATTTTAAATTTACAGATATTTAACCTTTTAGGGAATTCATACCTAGGTTATATTTTCAGGCCTCTAGTTTACAAATAATTTCCTATAATTCTGTTTGATTAAGTATTTCTTATTGAAATACAACTAGTTTCAGAGGGCTTGAACTAAACAATCAAGATGAGGTAAAGTAGGCAGAGGTTCTTATTGAAAATAAAAGTATATGGAATGAAAAGTACTTAAATGTTTAAAAAAATATTGTCTTCTTAAAAGTTATTTTGCCTGAGTCAAATTTTCCTTATGTAGCCAGGCTACCTTTGAACTCCTGGTCCTCCTGTTTCAGCCTTCTGAGTGCTGGGAGTACAGGCAGACGCCACCATGCTCAGCTCCCTTTCATTACTGAAGTGGGTGTTATACTACGTTAATTTTAATTAAAACTATAAATACATTTTAACACAAAATTTTGTTACAGAAAATAAAGAAAAGACAGAAATCCATTATGAGTACTCATATTATTAGTTTGTAGTTATAGTAACTCTTAAAAAGAAACATTCATTAATGTTCTTTATGATAGATGGTACCTTTTAAGCTTTTGTTTACTGTTCTGTTTTGTACACTATCACATTATACTGCTAAGTACAGCTTATGGTTATGAGGCACATATATTGGTCATTCTAAAAATATTTTTGAGTATATAAACAATTTTTACTACATGTAGATGGACAGGTTTGGGACATCTGAGCTAGTATGACATCTCTTACATAGAAAAGAGAAGAAAGCTCAGTTATTGTGCTGAGCAATGAGAGCTCAGGCCCATAGTCCTAGCAACTTAGAAGACTGAGATCTGAGGATCACTGTTCAAAGCCAGCTTGAGCAGGAACATCTTTAAGACTCTTATCTCCAATAATTTACTAAGAAAAAGCCAGAATTGGTCCTGTGGCTCATGTGGTCAAAAAAAATTCTCAGGGACAGTGACAGTGCCTAGCCCTGAGTTAAAGTCCCAGGACTGTTTTCTTGTTTTGTTCATTTTTGTTTTATTAAGGTTACTGTATTTTCTTTGTTTATATTAAGAAATTTGAACCACAGAAGCCAGTTCTACACACATTTGCTAATATTGGCATTGTTTGACATCTTAATGTGGACAGCTTCACTGTCTTTTCAATTCATTCTCCTCAATGTTAGCATTTTTTAATGCTGCTTATTTAGCAGTGTTTTATGAAGCTATCTTGGCAGCTGATCAGAAGAGGAAGACATAAAATTCATATAATTTTCTAACCTTGGTCTCATTCCAGAGACAGATACTCCCTTAAGGACCAATTTCTGAGAATCCAGACACCTGATTTCTTGAAGAGAACCCTAAAAGAGAGCTCCTAATCATTTTAAGTATTCCCATAAAAGTGGAATATGATTTTAAACTTTATAAAATGACAGTATTCTTCACACCCACACGACTAAATCTTTGTATAAATAATAAAAAGAAAACACCTCAATGCTTTGAGAAATAGGCAAAATAGAATCTTGGAACTGACAAAGAGCAAATCCTGCCCCTCATAAAATTTAAAACTTTAAAGATGCTATTACTTTAGGATAAAGTAGATTTTTTACTGTACAGGTTTACTTCAAATACTTATGTGTATTACCAATCACCGGAGTACCAAGGTGCTAGTATTAAAAATTTTACATCAAAATCTCATGGTACAACTTGGACTGTGCATCACAGTTTTCTTTTTAAAAGGAAATAAAAGTTTTCTCTATTAGTCTTCAGTGGTGTTCTTGAAACTATAATTCTGAATAACATTGAAATGGGATATATGATTTCTTACTAGAAAATAAATCTTCAAAAATCTGAAATGGACCTTATAAAAGGCTCTAAATTTAGGAAGCTTAAAAACCATGATAGCTGATTATTGGTTCTGCCCTGAAGAAGATGAGCTTACTTTGAGGGAAAGCATAATCCTCTTAATATTCTTGCTACATGGAATTCTAAGTGTATTTAAATGAAATGATTTAAAACTAGATAGCCATTGAGAATTTAAGTGGATTTTATTCCAATATATTTCCTCTGAAGAATAAGACTTAGATTTGAAATTGTAAAAACTCTCTCTGAGCATGAAATAACAAAAGAAATAGAAACAAGCCCAATTGACAATTTGAGGACCACATGTCTTGTAATGATTCCCTTTATCCTGAAAATGTTTCTGTAATTTTATTTATTTTTATTAGAGGACTATATATATATATATATATATAGAGAGAGAGAGAGAGAGAGAGAGAGAGAGAGAGAGAAACAGAGAGAGAGAATTGTAATGCAGATCCACAAAATGAACAAAAGACACAAACAATAGTTCATTTCCCTCGTAGAGGTTGGTGGGTAATTTTTCTATGTGAGTCACTAAATGATCAGTTCAGAAGGAGAACTTTAATGAAACGGATTCAGATTTTACTGTATGGATATCCTATCATAGTTAGAAGCTTATGACATTCATAAACTACTACAGATGGTCGTGAACCTATAGTACCTTGACTTACGACGTTTTGGGTTTACAATCATGCAAAACAGCTTTACATTCAGAAGAACCTGTACTTCGAATATTCATCTCTTAAACTAGTGATATGTGACTGAGCTACTTTCAATGTTCAGAAGTAGGAGTTGCAGCTCTGGGTCTGCTATGTCACCACAGGAGAAGCAGATTCTCCTTTGTGTTGCCAGGGAACTATGTTTGCAGGTGGGGTATATTAGATGCATTTTTCAACTGTAAATATTTTCAGTTTACAATGAATTTACAGGGACATAATCCCACTGTTAGTCAAAGAACACCTGTCTATACAATGGTAAACATGCCTGCACCGTGATATTTAAGGAAAATGCATCGCAGACAGGAAGGGAGAGAGCATTTAGCTTGGAGAGTAGAACAGTTTGTGGAGGAAGTGACTTTAGGTTTGTGGTGAATATGCGGCATGGATGTGAGGAATGAAGTAGACCAAATAAAAGAGGATGTTTATTCCCAACAACACTACAAGAGTCAGTATTTAGTTCCACATTCCTTGAATTTCAGGAGTGTATGGTAAGCAAAATTCCAATTCTTAATTAGAGTGAACTGTGGAGAATAAAGAAAAATTGGACTGAGAAGACACTTCCACACAAGTCCTGGCTATTCCACAGTTATAGCTGTAGGTTACCAAAATTAATTGCTAAATACAGTGATTGTTTTATTATGGGAAAAGCAATCCAGAGAAGCTAGGTGAAATATAATAGTCTTCCATGGAAAAGACAGTAATAATTTACTTTCTTTCTTTTTTTGAGAGGGGTCCAGTCATGGGGCCTGAACTCTGGGCCTGGGCACTGTCCCTCAGCTCTTCAGCTCAAGGCTAGCGCTCTACCACTTGAGCCACAGCGCCACTTCCA
>NW_012271108.1:5814-7339 GCF_000151885.1 Dipodomys ordii
CCCTAACCCCCCCACCCCCGCACCAAAGTTGTAAAGTTCTCTGGGAGATTCTTAAACTCTGCACAGTAGATAACCTATGAGGTTTTCATAGCATCTTGGACATAAGCCTGCTTTAGCTTTTGACATATATATGTATGTGTGTATGTATGTATATATAGGTATTATTTTTTACTTGTCTGTTTACTTGTCTGTTTTGTGGTCTATAAATTTATTAGCAGACAGTAATTATTATTTAATAATAGCTTATATTTTTAGACTTTGTTGAACCAATTGTCTTATTAAACGCTTAATAAACTCAGATTATTCACTGACAACCTAATCTTTCAGGTAGATATAATACAAACTTACAATTTATAAGCTTAAATAAAATAACTAGTAAGTACTAAGTTGAGACCATGCTTAGTTTTAGGGCTGTCCAATCTTTAGTTTATGCTCTCCCTTTCTTATCAGAAAGAACAGAATAATTCTTTGATATTAAAAAATAAAAATAAGTGTTGGAACTTGTTAGTACATAACCTCTCTTTCTCTCTCATAGATTCTCTATCTTTTTTCTCTCTCCCTATAAATATTCTCATCATTGCACTTCTCTTCTGAATCTACTCTGTGTTTGTGTTTGAAAAAAGATATTTCTAACAAAACTCTTTCTCAGACAAACTTGGAATAGCCTAGGAAAGGGAATGGGTCTAGAAAACTTACAACAACAACAATATTAAATGAACATTGCTGAATAAAACTCTCAAATAGAGTTTGGGCATAGTCCAATACCTGCTTAGTATGTATGCAGTCTCTAGGCTCCAGTGTGTCTAAAACCCAAGACAAAGATGAAACAAAACAAAATTAACAGGTAATAAGAGATAACTAACTTTAAAAACAGAATAAACTGGGTCATAGGGGAGCTCTATGTGGAGTCTTTTAAGGAACCTCCATACTGCTTTCCAAAGTAGTTAAACAAGTTTACACTCCCATCAACAATGCAGTAGGGTTCCCTTCTGTCCTCCAGCATCCGTTGTTATTAGAGTTCTTGAATATAGCCATTCTAACTGTGTTAAGGTGGTATCTCAGTGTTGTTTTTATTTGCATTTCTTTTATGGCTAGGGAGGTTGAGCATTTCTTCATGTGTCTATTGGCCATCCTTCTTTCTTCTTCAGAGAAGTTTCTCTTTAAGTCTTTAGCCCACTTATGTATTGGGCAGTTGTTTCTTTGAGGATTAGATATTGGGGGATTTAATTTTTTGAGTTCCAGATATATTTTAGATATGAGACCCTTTAGTTTCGGGCATTTACGCGAATAATCACAAACAAGACCATACTAAAGCTCCCAGCACAACTATGTTTATTGCAGCATTATTTACCATAGCTAAGATATGGAACCAACCCAGATGCCCTCAGTAGATGAATGGATCAACAAAATGTGGTATATATACACAATGGAATTCTATGCCTCCATCAGAAGGAATGACATTGCTCCATTTGTTAGGAAATGGAAAGGCTTGGAAAAATTATATTAAGTGAAGTAAGTCAGGCCC
>NW_012271109.1:0-1165 GCF_000151885.1 Dipodomys ordii
GCCTTGAGCTGAAGAGCTGAGGGACAGCGCCCAGGCCCAGAGTTCAGGCCCCACGACTGACAAAAAAAAAAAGTATGGTTGTTGGGCTTGGAATATGGCTTGGTAGTCGAGTGCTTGCCTAAAATGCATGAAGCCCTAGGCTGGAAGTGGTGCTGTGACTCAAGTGGTAGAGCCATAGCCCTAAGCAAAGAGAGGTTCAGAGACAGAGCCCAGGCCTTGAGTTCAAACACCAAGACTGGAAAAAAAAAAGTATGATTATTTTCAGGCTCTGATGGGGGGAGGTGGTACCAGTAGGAATGGGATGAAGAGAGTGAATAACAATAAATATGGCTGAAGTAGCTTATTTTCATGCACAGAAGTAGATCAGTGCAACCTATTGAATTTTTTTTTGGTCAGTCGTGGGACTTGAACTCTGGGCCTGGGTGCTGTCTATCAGCACTTCAACTCAAAACTAGAATTCTGCCCCTTGAGCAGGTGGTTAATTGGAGATAAGAGTCTCATGGACTTTCCTGCCTGGGCTGGATTTGAACCATGATCCCCAGATCTCAGCCTCCTAAGTAGCTAGAATTACAGGTATGAGCCACCGGTGCCCAGCTTGAAATTGTTTTAAGGAGTAAGAAAAGAGAGAATGATAGAGCGGTTGGATCTGATAAGGACATATTGTATACAAATGTAAATGTCACAATGAAAACCCCCTCGTACAACTCATGTATGCTTACAAATAAACAAGGAGTATGGTTGTCTTTAACAGTCACTCTCTGGCTCAGAAATTCCATTCCTAGGTCCATACCCAAGAGAAATGAAAGAGTTATATACATGAATACTCAGAATGGTGTTGTTACTCATATAACAGCTAAAAGGAGAAACAACCTCCAATGGATGACTCAGTAAAAAAGAAAAGGTCTATCCATAAGATACTCCATTATAAAAAGGAATAAACACTGATTTATGCTATAATATGGATGGACCTAAAAAAAAAAAGTGATGCTTTACACCAGGAATCAGGGGCTAATGCCTCTAATGTTAGCTGCTCAGGAGGCTAAGATATGAAGGATTGTAGTTTGTTTTTTTGTTTTTTTTGGGTCCGGTCATGGGGCCTGAACTCTGGGCCTGGGCGCTGTCCCTCAGCTCTTCAGCTCAAGGCTAGTGCTCTACCACTTGAGCC
>NW_012271109.1:4677-6416 GCF_000151885.1 Dipodomys ordii
CTCAAGTGGTAGAGCACTAGCCTTGAGCTGAAGAGCTGAGGGACAGCGCCCAGGCCCAGAGTTCAGGCCCCACGACCGGACCCAAAAAAAACAAAACAAAACAAAAAAGATGTATGTGTGGCTGAAGTCATTTGTGGATTTGTTTTTCTTTTATGGTCAGTCACAGGCCTTGAACTCAGGGCCTGTCCTTGAGCTTTTTTGCTCATGGTACTCTACCACTTAAGACACAGTGCCACTTCTGATTTTTTGGTGGTTAATTGGAAATAATAGTCTCACAGACTTTCCTGCCAAGGATGGCTTCAAACTGCAATCCTCAGATCTCAACCAACTGGGTAATTAGGATTACAGGCGTAAGCTACTAGTGCTTGGCCCATACTTACATTCTTTTGTTCCTTGTTATTTTTTTCCTTGCAATAGTAGGGATGGAACTCAGGCCTTACACGTGTTAAATAAGTACTCCACTGCTGAGCTACACCTTTAACTCCCTGAGACTTATATCTCCTATGTCCCAGAATTTCTGAGTACACAGCAAGCACTCAATCCAGTTTGATTTAATAGGATTAAGTAACTAACAATAGTAGAGGCTAAGAAGGACTTGAAACAAGGTTTCATTAAACTCATTAGAAAAGGTGACTTAATTGAATATATATTTCAACTAACAAAGGAGCCTATGTGAGAACCATATAACTCATCCAACCCAAGTAAATGCTGAGAACAGATGATTGTTGCCCAGTGGATAACCCTCAGCAAACCTCAAAAAAAAATCTGCTTTATGGGGCTGGGAAGGTGGCTCAGTGGTAGAGCACTTGCCTTGCATGCATGAGGCCCTGGATTCAATTCCTCAGCACCACATAAGCAAAAAAGAAAAAAGCTGGAAGTGGCGCTGTGGCTCAAGTGGTAGAGCGCTAGCCTTGAGCTGAAGAGCTGAGGGACAGCGCCCAGGCCCAGAGTTCAGGCCCCATGACCGGACCCGAAAAAAAAAAGAAAAAAAAAGAAAAGTAAAAATCCTAACAAAGTAATAATAATAGTTGTAGTAATAATACAATAGTTAAGTAGTAAAATATAGTTATAATAATAATAATAACAATGCATTGGGTTGAAGAGTTGTGACAGAACCAAGAATAAGGGCTGAAAGATCACTGTAACAGTAAAGAATAAAATCAAGGTTCAAGAATAAACAGAGCTAGCTAGGCGCCAGTGGCTCACGTCTGTAATCCTAGCTACTCAGGAGGCTGAGATCTGAGGATCCCGGTTCAAAGCCAGGCCGGGCAGGAAAGACTGTGAGACTCCAATCCAATAAACCACCAGAAAACCGGAAATGATGCTGTAGCTCAAGTGGTAGAGCACTCGCCTTGAACTGAAGAGCTGAGGGACAGCGCCCAGGCCCAGAGTTCAAGCCCCACAACCAAAAAAAAAAAAAAAGAATGAACAGAGCTAGGGCTGGGAAGGTGGATCATTGGTAGAGCGCTTGCCTTGCATTCATGAGGCCCTGGGTTTGATTCCTCAGCACCACATAAGCAGAAAAAGCCAGAAGTGGCCTTGTAGCTCAAGTGGAGCGCTAGCCTTGAGCTGAGGAGCTGAAGGACAGCGCCCAGGCCCAGATTCAGGCCCACAACCGACAAAAATAAATAAACAAATAAAAATAAAAAGAACAAAGCTAGCTGGGCGCCAGTGGCTCATACTTGTAATCCTAGTTACTCAGGAGGCTGAGATCTGAGGACTGTGGTTCAAAGCCAGCC
>NW_012271110.1:0-1152 GCF_000151885.1 Dipodomys ordii
GGGGGGGGGGAGTGGTAGTAGAGGGTAGTTTATTGTAGATAAGGGTCTCACAGAATTTCCTGCTCAGGCTAGTTTTGAACTTGGATCCTCATATCTCAGCTTTCTGAGTGGCTAGGATTACAGGCATGAGGCTCCAACACCTTCCAGGACCAACATCTTAATAGGAGATTGGTTGGGTGTTTCCTGCTTGGGCTTTTCAATAATTCTAATCATGCTGGCAGGGGCAGTCACCATCTAAGGGCTTGATTAGACTGGGGATCCCAGGTTAGGTGAGTGGCTGGCCTTGGATGATGACTGTCACCAAGGAGGTTAGTTGTCACTGAAGCATGTGCCTGTGGCCTCTCTATGTTGTTTAGTGGCCTCGCTGCATGGTGGCTGAGGTATATTATATAGAGAGCATACAACATTGACAGGTCTCTCAATGCTTTTTCCACCCTAATCTTAGACGTCATACAATGTCATATATATGACACTGTCTTTAGTGCAAGTAACTCAATGATGCCAGCCCAAAGTCAAGGAAAAGGAATTGCAGCCTTCTTTAATTCACTACAATTCCCTTTCTGAATTGAATGATCAGATGGTATTTGACTTATGCTGAGAACACAGGCCTAGGTCTGTGGGTGTGTGACTTTTCAGCAGCCCAGAGAGCCTAAATTCTGATTCATTCCTTGGCTGTGCTGATTCATCATTAGAAAAGAGAGTTGAAGTCAAGGTTTGGCAAAGAAAGAGTCCTGATGGGAGAAAGAAAATGCTCAAAAATGGCCCATCTATATTTGGCTTTTGTCTTCTTATCATGATTTTGAAAGTCAAAATCACTTTAAACAAAGCCAGGGATATTAGGGTGTGAATTCAGTTTTCTACTGCTTGGCTTGTCAGAACTGTATGTCAAAATCTGCTCACAAAGCTGAATGAAACCAGGGACCTGGTGGTTCACGCCTGTCATCCTAGCTACTCAGGAGGCTGAGATCTCAGAATGGTGATTTGAAGCCAGCTGGGGCAGAAAAGTCCCCGTGAGACTCTTATCTTCAATTAACCACTCAAAAACTGGAAGTGACGCTGTGGTTCAAGTAGTAGAGCGCTAGCCTTGAGCACAAAGAGGCTCAAGGACAGCGCCCAGACCCTGACTTCAAGCCCCACAATCGACCAAAAAAA
>NW_012271110.1:5717-8035 GCF_000151885.1 Dipodomys ordii
CTTTTTGCTTATGTGGTGCTGAGGAATCGAACCCAGGGCCTCAGGCATGCAAGGCAAGCGCTCTACCACTGAGCCACCTTCCCAGCCCCAAGTCTGTGAGACTCTTATCTCCAATAAACCACCAGAAAATTGGAAGTGGCGCTGTGGCTCAAGTGGTAGAGCTCTCGCCTTGAGCTGAAGAGCACAGGGACAGCGCCCAGGCCCAGAGTTCAAGCCCCACGACCAACCAAAAAAAAAAAAAAAAGAGTCTGTTAGATTTGTCTGCTTGTGCTGGTGCTGAACTGACATTCTCAGACTTCTGCCTCCTGAGTAGCTAGGATAGTACTCATGAACCACTAGCACCCAGTACCACACAGTATGCCTAATACTTTGTGTTTATTGTCCCATTTGATCCACATATTGACCCATTTCTCAGATGAAGAAAACAATTCCAAAAAGGGTAGCATAAATAAACCAAGAGCACAAGTATCAACTTGCACATTGTCTAAAGAGCTTCCTTATTTCCCTCTTCAGTTTTCAGGCATGAACAAAGGGTTTCTGGGAAATCTGCTGTTTATGATCGGCAGGAGTTATATTCCACTCCAAGAGAAAGGAGGAGGGTAGAAGAAATGAAATACTAAGCCCAGATAAAACATACTTTCTTGTTTTAACATTTAACATTTTTCATTTTATTAGGGCCTTGCAGATGCTCATTAAAAATCTTAACTGCCTTTTTTTTGTGTCCAGAGAAATTACAGCTGCTTAAATAAAGCCTGAAGTTTTTGGCTTCCTTTTGTATTTCTACTTTATTGTTCTCCCAGAGCTGCTGTTAGTTTAATAATAGAGCACTGTTAAAACAGTCTTTAAAACAAGCAAAACAAGCTGTTACAATGCTAAGAGGGTAACTGGGAAGCAGGAGGTGATGATGGTGAATTCCAGACAAGAAGCCTCCAAGGAGTAATATCTATGATTAAACCCAAAGCTCTTGGTGGCTCAGGCCTGTTATCCTAGCTACTCAGGAGGCTGAGAGCTGAGAATTGCGGTTTGAAGCCAAGCTGGGCAGGAAAGTCTGTGAGACTCTTATCTCCAGTGGCAGAAGTGGTGCTGTAGCTCAAAGTGGTAAAGTGTTATCCTTGAGCAAAAGAGCTCAGGCCCTACAACCAACAAAAACAAAACTAACTTAACTAACAGAGCTCTCCCTCCACACAGAATTCCAACCTCCACCCAAATACTGGGGTGGGTAGAATTTGTCTATAAAGCTACTTATAATTAGGTGCAGCCATAATTATCCAGCATTCCATACAATGGCTCATTGATACCGCTAAAATAGGAGGGGGTCATTACTGTAAATTAGCGATTAATAATTGTCCTCCTGAACAGGCCATGTTGGGAGTCCAGCCCTCTGGCTTTGTACTAGCCGGGCAACAAAATGGAAAATGTTGGGTTCAAGTGGCACCTGAACAAGTGGCTGAAAAGAATTCAGTCAAAGTGATTATTTGCTATCTTATAGAGAATAAAGCCTTGGTTATTTCAATAAATTAAACTGTCTGTTCTTTTAAATTGAATCCAGTCAACCATCCAAGCACAGCAAGCCATTTCCAAAAGTCATTGCTAGCTCGCCTTAAATGGTCTTTAGATAAGCCACTTAGCCCAAGGAAGCATGCGGGCAGTGGGCATGCGCTCGCTGCCTTTCTATCACAACAAACCTGACCACAGCTCAGAGAGGAAATTGAATGTGTCAGATGGGCGTGCAGATGAATCACAAAGCCTTACAAGTGGCCCGGACTTGATGGCGGTCAGACATCCAGTTCAAGTCCCTTGACTTAGAGATGAAGAGAACTGAGCGAAAAGAGCCAAAAACCTGGCCAAAGTCTCTCAAGTATGAGAGAGGTAGAAGTGGCAGCAGCAATCTCATGACTCCCAGCCCAGTGCTCACTCTAGTATTGTCTGCTGCCTGGAACTGCTGTGCATAATGGCCATTTGCAATACAGTGAAAACTACGGAAAAGAATGTTATAAACACAACATCGAACACTTATCTAGTTTATCATGTGCCCATCTAAGTGTTTTACATGGGTTTTCCTCATGATCAGCCTTCAAGGGAGAGCGTTGATAACTATATCTAACACAGATGTGAAGAAACTGAGGCCCAGAGAGGTTGAACAACTAACTCACCTAAGGCCACATAGTAAATCAGGGAAGGTAGAGTGACTTCCATAGTACATATTTGGTTGTTTTTTTTTTTGGGGGGGGGGTCCGGTCTTGGGGCCTGAACTCTGGGCCTGGGCACTGTCCCTCAGCTCTTCAGCTCAAGGCTAGCGCTCTACCACTTGAGCCACA
>NW_012271111.1:0-473 GCF_000151885.1 Dipodomys ordii
ACCCTAAACCTAACCCTCACCCATACCCTAACCCGAACCCTCATCTGAACCAGAATCCTCACCCAAACCTAACCCTCATCTTAAACATCACAGTAACGTTAACCCTCACCCCAACTCTAATCCTAACCCTCACCCTAACCCTCGCCCTCACGCAAGCCCTCCCCCTAACCCTAATACTAACCGTAACCCTCACCATAACCCTCACCCTAAACCTAACCCTAACACTCACCCTCACCCTAAACCTCACCCTTACCCTCAAACACATCCTAAGCCTAATTCTAACCCTAACATCCACACTAACCATAACCCTCACCATAACCCTAAGCCTACCCCTCACCCAACCCCTCACCCTAACCCTAACCCTCAACCTAACATGCACCCTAACCCTAACCCTAACCTCACCCTCATCCTAAACCTCACTGTCACCCTAACCATCACCCTAAACCTTACCCTCATCCACAGCCTAACCCTCA
>NW_012271111.1:6194-6648 GCF_000151885.1 Dipodomys ordii
CCCTAACCCTCAAAAACACCCTAACCCTCACCCTCACCCTGATCTTATCCCTAACCGTAACCCTAATCATAAACTTCACCATCACCCTCACCCTAACTGTAACTCTATCCCCACACTAACCTAAACCTCACCCTCACCCTAACCCTAACCCTCACCCTCACCCTAACCCTAACCCTAGCACTCAATCCTCACACTAATCCTAACTCTATCCCTAACCCTAACCCTCACCCTAACCCTAACCCTGACCTTAAACCTCACACTCACCATAATCCTCACCTTAAACCTAACCCTAAACCTTTCCTAAACAAAAACATCATCCTCACACTAGCCCTCAACCTAAACCTAACCCTAACCTTAACCCTCTCCTCACCCTCAACCCCAACCTCAGCCTCACCCTCAGCCTCACCCTAACCCTAAACCTAATCCTAACCCTAAGCCTGACCCTCACCCTCAC
>NW_012271112.1:0-549 GCF_000151885.1 Dipodomys ordii
GAGTTATAGGAGAGCTGGCCTCTGCAGATGTCCTGAGCCCAGAACAGAACTTACACAAAGCTTTTTAAAGACAAAATCTCTATGTTTGGGTGGAGCTCCCAACTCAACAAAAGCAGACCTTATTAGGCAGTAGCTCAGGTACAAGCTCCAGGGTCAGCTAAGCCTTCAATACAGGGAATATACCCCCAAGTTTTCATATAACTCCTGTTATCTCCAATTAGCCACAAAAAGAAGGAAGTGCCACTTTGGCTCAAGTGCTAGAGCACTTGCCTTGAGCTAAATATCTCAGGGACAGTGCACAGGTACCAAACTGAGGTTCAGTATTGACACACAAAGTATCATTTATGATCGTGAATGTTACATAATGTGCTTTCCCTAAGAATTGTTTTTCCTTTGATTCATTGAATGACAACTCAAAATTGTGGACTAAGGTGCATTTAACCATCTCCCAATTTCATACCAGCTATGCTTTTAAACACTTCTCACAGGCATTTCCAGTCCACATGGCAAACATGGCCGTCTTTACATACAACATGTCAGCAGCAAGGT
>NW_012271112.1:1711-8043 GCF_000151885.1 Dipodomys ordii
GTTGTGGACAAAAGCACCGTGAATACTCACCTACTCCTGAGCACCTGGAACACAGAGAGATTGATCATCCAATTGGTAACGGCTTTAAGAATCGGCTGGACGTTAGACAATGCAGTAAGTCTCTGGAGGAAAACAGACGATGTGACTGTGATCTATGTGCTAAAGTCTTTGTTGAAAACTATGAACACTGTAACCACGGTGTAACTCCCACTGGAGAGAAATCACATGCTTGTAGTTTGTGTAGCACAGCCTTTGTTCCTTCTCCAAAGTTCAGTCACAGTCAGACGCATGGTGCAGACAAAGCGTGTGGTGGTAGTGAACTGGGGCGTGCACACAGTGGTTCCAGTGAGCTGGGCTGGCAGGATAGAGGAGACACTAGACAGAAAGCTTATGGCCTCCATCTGTGTTCCAAACCCTCCAATCAGTGGAGTCACGTTAGGCAGCAGGAGAAAATGCACACCGGAGGGAAGGTACATGAAGGTCCCCTATGTGCGGAAGCAACTACTAGGCCGTCTCCTCTTAGGAGTCATGAGAGAACACGCGCTAGAAAGAAAGCACATGTGTGTGCTCTCTGTGGGAAAGCCTTCCAAAGGCCAAGCGAACTTAAGAGACATAGCAGAACACACACTGGAGAGAAACCATATGAGTGTCACATCTGTGGGAAAGCCTTCAGCAGGCAATTTATTGTCAGGGAGCATGAGAGAATGCACAGTAGAGAAAAACCATACACCTGTCCTATCTGTGGGAAAGCCTTCAGCAGGCAATTTATTGTCAGGGAGCATGAGAGAATGCACAGTAGAGAAAAACCATACACCTGTCCTATCTGTGGGAAAGCCTTCAGCAGGCAATTTATTGTCAGGGAGCATGAGAGAATGCACAGTAGAGAAAAACCATACACCTGTCCTATCTGTGGGAAAGCCTTCAGCAGGCAATTTATTGTCAGGGAGCATGAGAGAATGCACAGTAGAGAAAAACCATACACCTGTCCTATCTGTGGGAAAGCCTTCAGCAGGCAATTTATTGTCAGGGAGCATGAGAGAATGCACAGTAGAGAAAAACCATACACCTGTCCTATCTGTGGGAAAGCCTTCAGCAGGCAATTTATTGTCAGGGAGCATGAGAGAATGCACAGTAGAGAAAAACCATACACCTGTCCTATCTGTGGGAAAGCCTTCAGCAGGCAATTTATTGTCAGGGAGCATGAGAGAATGCACAGTAGAGAAAAACCATACACCTGTCCTATCTGTGGGAAAGCCTTCAGCAGGCAATTTATTGTCAGGGAGCATGAGAGAATGCACAGTAGAGAAAAACCATACACCTGTCCTATCTGTGGGAAAGCCTTCAGCAGGCAATTTATTGTCAGGGAGCATGAGAGAATGCACAGTAGAGAAAAACCATACACCTGTCCTATCTGTGGGAAAGCCTTCAGCAGGCAATTTATTGTCAGGGAGCATGAGAGAATGCACAGTAGAGAAAAACCATACACCTGTCCTATCTGTGGGAAAGCCTTCAGCAGGCAATTTATTGTCAGGGAGCATGAGAGAATGCACAGTAGAGAAAAACCATACACCTGTCCTATCTGTGGGAAAGCCTTCAGCAGGCAATTTATTGTCAGGGAGCATGAGAGAATGCACAGTAGAGAAAAACCATACACCTGTCCTATCTGTGGGAAAGCCTTCAGCAGGCAATTTATTGTCAGGGAGCATGAGAGAATGCACAGTAGAGAAAAACCATACACCTGTCCTATCTGTGGGAAAGCCTTCAGCAGGCAATTTATTGTCAGGGAGCATGAGAGAATGCACAGTAGAGAAAAACCATACACCTGTCCTATCTGTGGGAAAGCCTTCAGCAGGCAATTTATTGTCAGGGAGCATGAGAGAATGCACAGTAGAGAAAAACCATACACCTGTCCTATCTGTGGGAAAGCCTTCAGCAGGCAATTTATTGTCAGGGAGCATGAGAGAATGCACAGTAGAGAAAAACCATACACCTGTCCTATCTGTGGGAAAGCCTTCAGCAGGCAATTTATTGTCAGGGAGCATGAGAGAATGCACAGTAGAGAAAAACCATACACCTGTCCTATCTGTGGGAAAGCCTTCAGCAGGCAATTTATTGTCAGGGAGCATGAGAGAATGCACAGTAGAGAAAAACCATACACCTGTCCTATCTGTGGGAAAGCCTTCAGCAGGCAATTTATTGTCAGGGAGCATGAGAGAATGCACAGTAGAGAAAAACCATACACCTGTCCTATCTGTGGGAAAGCCTTCAGCAGGCAATTTATTGTCAGGGAGCATGAGAGAATGCACAGTAGAGAAAAACCATACACCTGTCCTATCTGTGGGAAAGCCTTCAGCAGGCAATTTATTGTCAGGGAGCATGAGAGAATGCACAGTAGAGAAAAACCATACACCTGTCCTATCTGTGGGAAAGCCTTCAGCAGGCAATTTATTGTCAGGGAGCATGAGAGAATGCACAGTAGAGAAAAACCATACACCTGTCCTATCTGTGGGAAAGCCTTCAGCAGGCAATTTATTGTCAGGGAGCATGAGAGAATGCACAGTAGAGAAAAACCATACACCTGTCCTATCTGTGGGAAAGCCTTCAGCAGGCAATTTATTGTCAGGGAGCATGAGAGAATGCACAGTAGAGAAAAACCATACACCTGTCCTATCTGTGGGAAAGCCTTCAGCAGGCAATTTATTGTCAGGGAGCATGAGAGAATGCACAGTAGAGAAAAACCATACACCTGTCCTATCTGTGGGAAAGCCTTCAGCAGGCAATTTATTGTCAGGGAGCATGAGAGAATGCACAGTAGAGAAAAACCATACACCTGTCCTATCTGTGGGAAAGCCTTCAGCAGGCAATTTATTGTCAGGGAGCATGAGAGAATGCACAGTAGAGAAAAACCATACACCTGTCCTATCTGTGGGAAAGCCTTCAGCTATTCATGTAACCTCAGGAAACACAGCAGAGCACACACTGGGCAGAAATCATACGAATGCCTCGTCTCTGGCAAAGCCTTCACTGGGCCATATAAGCTCTGGGAACACGAGCAAAGAAAGAAAGCATATGTGTGTCCTATTTGTGGGAAAGCCCTCACCAGGCCAGCTTATCTTCAGGAGCATAAGAGAACCCACACTGGGGAGAAGCCGTATGTGTGTCAGCGCTGCGGGAAAGCCTTTGTTAAGTCATCCAATCTTAGGGTGCATGAGAGAACACACACTGGGGAGAAGCCCCATGTGTGTCAGCTCTGCGGAAAAGCCTTTGTGAGGTCGACTGGTCTTAGGGTACACAAGAAAACACACACTGGGGAGAAGCCATACGCGTGTCCTTGGTGTGGGAAAGCCTTCACTAGGTCATCGCATCTTGAGGAGCATAAGAGAACGCATACTGGAGAGAAACCACACGAATGTCACCTCTGCAGGACAGCCTTCGCTAGGGTGGCTCACCTTAAGAAGCATGAGAGAATGCATGCTGCAGAGAAAGCATATGAGTGTCAGCGCTGCGGGAAAGCCTTCAGTCACGCAAGGGCCCTGTGGCAGCATAAGAGAACCCACACTGGGGAGAAGCCGCATGCGTGTCAGCGCTGCGGGAAAGCCTTTGTGAGGTCCGCTAGCCTCCGGATGCACGAGAAAACACACACTGGGGAGAAGCCACACGCGTGCCCTCGGTGTGGGAAAGCCTTCACTAGGCCATCGCATCTTAGGGAGCATACGAGGACGCACACAGGAGAGAAGCCGTACGAGTGTGGCCTCTGCGGGAAAGCCTTTGTGAGGTGTTCTAATCTTAAGGACCACGAGCAAACGCACAGTGCCGAGAAGCCAGAGTGTGAGCTCTGTGGGAAAACCTTCAGACACTCGAGCATGAGGAAGCATAAGAGAGCACACCAGCATGTGTGTCAGCTCTGTGGGAAAGGCTTCTGGAATTCCTCTCACCTTAAGCAGCATGAAAGTAAACACGCCCAGGGGTGGGGAGCCATTCACACTCATGTAAACTCCCAAGGATAAGAACAGACTGGAAAGGAAAGTGTGATTTGTGGATGAAAGTTTCTAGTATAGCCTTCAGCCTTAGACAGCGTGGAAGTAGTCACTGGTGTAATACTTTCAATACTGTGGGGAAGGAAATGTGTTTTTCAGTATAACTTCTCAAAGTATGCATTTTCAGGTTGCTGATTAGCATATTTTCTTTACAGTAAGTAATACAAGTTGCTTTGAAAGTATGTTAGCATTGTACTTTGCCATAAGATGCATGTATATATTCAAAATTAGAAATAAATCAGTGACCAAATGTAAAGATACTGAGAATTTTCCAAAAAATTTCACCTATGCTTGCTATCTAGTTTTTTTTTCTTTGCCTAGTAGAATATATTCATGTTCTTATGTTTTGATAATGAAATATTCTCAATAGACTCCTGTTTTCTTTTTGTTGGGGGGGTGGAATCCGGTCGTGGGCCTGAACTTTGGGTCTGGGCACTGTTTCTCAGCTTTTCAACTCAAGGCTTGAGCCATAGTGCCACTTCCAGCTTTTTCTGTTTATGTGGTGCTGAGGACTTGAACCCAGGGCCTTATGCTTGCAAGGCAAGTGCTCTATCACTGAGCCACCTTCCCAGCCCGTACATCCTACATTGTCCCCAGTCGATGGGCTCTTCTAGAAAGCATGTGGAATTCTGGGTGGAGGAAGCAGGTCATTTGGGGTATGTCCTTGTAGGTCATACCAGGAGGAAACTATTCTGCTCTCCTTTTTACTCTCCCTCACTCCTTCTCCCCCTCTCCTCTCTCTGTCATTTTCCCTCTCTCCCTCAGCCTCTGCTGACATGAGGTGTGGGAATTCCTCTGCTCCACCTCCCCACTGCCCTCATGTTCTGCCCAGGGCACGGGTCCAAGGAATGAAGAACAGAAGAATCCTTTGAAGTAGTGAATCCAAATACATCTTTTGTCCTTTAAATTGTATTACAATGTTAGAAAGGTAAATAACAAAGGTAAGACAAAGATGCTTACAAAAATGAGGAAACAAATGAGGCTCGGTGTATTCTACACTTTTGGTGACCCAGATGGCTTTAGGAATAATCAGGGCTGAATGCAGCGGCACAACACTTGCCTGTTCACAGCTCTGCGAAGGGCTCCAGCAGGAAAATATTCAAACGTCAATGGATTTCTCATGGGGGGGAGAGGGAGGGGAGGGCGGGGAGGAATAAGGTATTGGACTGAGAGCACTGAGAGGCTGTTGAGGAAGCTGAGATTCCTAGGGACAAGCTTTGTATAACTGGGTCCCTGGAACGCCGTGATTTCCCTGGAGCCCTAGGGCTCCATTTAGGGTCCCCACAACAGCCACCTGACCAGACAGGTACTATCAGATTCTGGGGAGGAGGGGGATATTCAAGTGTGGAGCAGCAAGTACCAGCCGTGTACAAAGGCCTCCAGGGTGGAGTCCATGGTCAGCTGCTTCCGTGATGGCTCTGTAGCATGCACAGGACCGCAGGGGGTGGATTGAGGGCCAGGCCCCTTTCTTGGCTGGGACAAAGTGAGTGCGTATGCAATTGGCACGCGTACTTGCAGCGGTGTGAGAGCTCGTCTGCCACCATGTGGAAATGCCACGCTGGAGACACTGAGAATGGATGAGTCCTCAAGTTCCTGAACCGCTCGCTCCCGGGACTGAACCAATGTCCAGCCAGCCAAGCCCTCGAGGGGCCTTCCAAGATGGGGGGATCTTTGCAGATGCTCGGTCCACGGATGATGCCAGGCTAGACACGCAGGGGTGGGTGTGGTGCAGTATTGGTGCAGACAGGAAGTATCGTGGTGGGGAGGAGAAGGGAAGAGAGCCAAGGGGCTGAGGTAGACCAGTGTGGGTGGTGACAACGCAGCAGAAATGGCCACTGAACATCTCAGGGTGGCATTCTAGGATTAGGTATCTGTACTTCTGGTCTCATGACTGTGTGAAACGGTGGCTGGTGCCATATCTTATGCAAGTGTAGGCTGGAAACGTGGTTTAGCGATACAATGCTTGCCTAGCATGTGTGAAGCCCTGGGTTCAATTCCTAAGTAGCACATAAACAGAAAAGACCAGAGGTGGTACTGTGGCTGAAGCGGTAGAGTACTAGCCCTGAGTAAAAGAAGATCAGGGACAGTGCCAAAGCCCTGGGGTTAAGCCTGACAACCTCCAAGAAAGAAAAAAGAATGAAATATTTGTCCTTAAGAAATACTGAGGGCTGGGAAGGTGGCTCAGTGGTAGAGCGCTTGCCTTGCATGCTCGAGGCCCTGGGTTCGATTCCTCAGCACCACATAAGCAAAAAGAAAAAAAAGCTGGAAGTGGCGCTGTGGCTCAAGTGGTAGAGC
>NW_012271113.1:0-3335 GCF_000151885.1 Dipodomys ordii
GTCCCTCAGCTCTTCAGCTCAAGGCTAGCGCTCTACCACTTGAGCCACAGCACCACTTCTGGCTTTTTTTCCTGCTTATATGGTGCTGAGGAATCGAACTCAGGGCCTCAGGCATGCAAGGCAAGCACTCTACCACTGAGCCACCTTCCCAGCCCTAATGTATGGTTCTTAAAAACCCAACTTGCCCTCCATGGAAAGCACATTATCAGCTCCAGGGCTGCAGGAAAGCCACCTCCCATGGAGTCCTCCCTGCGCCTCCCTGCTCCGCCTCTCAGTTCTCACAGCCTTGCTCTTGTTCTGCACACAGTTGCATCCTGCCTCAGGACCTTTGCACTGACTTCTCAATGTGGAGTAGCCGCATAGTCGTGTTCCACATTCTCCCTGACATCTGAGAGCCCACTCCCTAGCCCTGCGCCCCTCTCCTCTTCCATTTGTAGATGTAGTTTCTTCCAAGTATTTCCCCACCACCTGGCCACCCATGGCTTTCTAATTGGTTATCTCTGGCCCCTCCCACCTGAATGGAAATTTCTGGAAGACAGGGATTGTTCGTTTTGCTCACTGACATCACTCGCGTCACTGATTTAACCTGAACCACTGGACGTCATTAGCAGAAGTTAGGAAGTGCTTAATAAATGCCGTTTGAATAGGAGAAAAAGCTTAGTCTGTCCTCACCGTGGCCCCAGGAGCACATCCCGACCTGGGCTCCAGCACAGTGCCGGTGCTTCGGAAGCCAGCGGGGCCGTGGGGACCCGGGGCCCGCAGCGCGCCCGGCCCAGGGCCCGGTCCTCCTGCGATGGCGTCCCAGGGACTCCCCGGGCTCAGACCTTCACCTCCTCTCGTCTACCCAGATGCCTGCGCATCTCAACGAGACACTCAGCAGAAATGGGACCGGAAGTGAGGTGTAACCCTCCAGGTGGGGATGCCACCCCAACTGCCTCATCAGCTCCATTTTGTAGAGAGAAATGGAGGCAGTAAGACAATCTTCCCAGGGCCCCGGACTGGAGGCCTAAGGACGCAGAGCTGCAACTTCCGAATTCTGACCACGCCCCTTCGACAGGCCACGCCCCTCGACAGGCCACACCCAACAGAAGCTATCCTTGGCTGGCCACGCCCCTTCAGCAGGCCACACCCCTGAACAGAATCGATCCTTTAGCTGGTCACGCCCTTTCAGCAGGCCTACCCTTGGCTGGCCACACCCCTTTGGTAGGCCACACTCCCGAACAGAATCGATCCTTAGCTGGCTACGCCCCCTAAGCGGGCCACACCCCCTAACAGAACCTACCCTTGCTGGCCACGCCCCACCGGCAGGCCACACCCCCAATAGAGCATAGCTGCGCCTGGCCACGTCCTCAGCCGGCCACACCTGTTTCTGGGCCACAGATGGTCCTGCTGGGAGGAGGATGCGCACGCCCCCCCCCCCGCACCCAGAGAGCGCGGTGGGGTCAGCAGTCAGCCCCCCCCGCACCCAGAGAGTGCGGTGGGGTCAGCAGTCAGCCCCCCCCGCACCCAGAGAGCGCGGTGGGGTCAGCAGTCAGCCCCCCCCCGCACCCAGAGAGCGGCGGTGGGGTCAGCAGTCAGCCCCCCCCACCCAGAGAGCGCGGTGGGGTCAGCAGTCAGCCCCCCCCCCCCGCACCCAGAGAGTGCGGTGGGGTCAGCAGTCAGGCCTTAACCCCATTAGGTCGGGTAGTCCTAAAGCCCGGGACTCGAGGCACGCTGGGAGCCTGCGAAGCTGCCGTGGGAAGGGAAGAACCATCCCGATGGACCCAGACCCGGCTCTTCTGTCTTTATTCCAAGGCGGCCTGGACAGGTAAGCCCAGACCTCTGTGTGGAGGAAGAGGCCGGAGTCCAACGTGACGGTGACTTCCGTCACCCGCGATGGCCAAGCAGGGCTCCCCGCAGACCGTGCCGCCCCGGCCGCCCCCCACCTTCCGTTCCAGCCAGGGTCCTCCCCGCGCCAGGCAGGCCCAGGACAGGTTTGGGAGCATGCGGAGAAGAGGCCGGCTAGGCAGCATGGGGGCTCAAAGCGGGCAGGTTCCAGGCTGGGCTGGCGGGTAGGGGGCTGGGCGCCCACCCAGGGAGCCACGCTCAGGGGATGGGCCAATAACCAGAGATCGCTGGGTCGGCCGGGACTGGACGATGCAGAAGACTCTAGTCGGACCAGGCGCTCCCACCTCCTCCAAAGAACATTAGCCATCCTTGTCCTCAGCATCTACTGCCCGGCTGGCTGGTGGAGTCTGGGGTGCTGGGGTCTGCGCGCCAGGAGACTGAGGGAGACCCAGGAGAGGGAAGCTGTCAGCGAGGCTGGAGAGAGCTGAGGGGACCGGGGGTCTCAGCCAATGGGCAGAGGCTACTCAGGGTCAGAGAAGGGGTCGTGGGAAGATGCTGCCACGCCCTGACTGGGGATGGGGTGGGGTGGGAAGCGCCACGGACAGGCAGGTGGCTGGGCCAGGATTTTCTTTTATTAGATGTTATTGTTATGGAAAAGGTGATGAGGGGGTGGCTACAGGTACGTAAGCAAGGTATTGAGTACATCTGTTTTTAATCATTACCAGTCCCTCCTTATCTCCTACTTAGCCCATTCCCTCCACCCCCAGTAGCAATGTTTATAGCCCACACAGTGTTGAGTATCAACTGAGTATCAATGTCGCATTAGTTCATCCTTTGCCCTGCTGTGATGCCCTTTCCCTTCCACGTACTGAATAATCTTATATACAAGACACGAGGTACAGAAAACTAAGAGAAAAAAACAAAAAAACAAACTATATATAGGGCCTAGTAAGAACCTCATTTCTTTATATTGCAGTTCATGTTGATATGCTTCATTAGATATTCTTCTTTATGGCAGGGTAATTAAGAGTCCTTACGTTTTCCTTATCTACCCACCTGTTGGTGGGCACCTCGGCCAAGTCCATGACTTGGCTGTTGTGCCTAGTGTGGTAACCAAGTGTGCACAGATGTCTTTATTGTGTGCAGTGTTCCTTTGGGCCTGGGCCCGAGCGTTATCACTGGACCATATGGTTTGTTGAGGAACCTCCATACTGATTTCCACAGTGGCTGCACTAATTTACATTCTACACTAATTTGCGTGGACGAATGTAATTTACATGATAACAGTGCACGCAGGTTCCTTTCCCCTTGTGTTTGTGTTGTTGTTTGTCTTCCTGATGAAAACAATATTGGCTGGGGTGATAGGGAATATCAATATCATTTTGATTTGCATTTCCCTCATGGCTAAGGATGTTGAACATTTCATGTATTTATTAGCTACTTGTACTTCTTCCAGATCTCTGTTCTCTTCCTCGGCTTCTTTTTTTTTTATTTTTTTATTTTTTTTT
>NW_012271114.1:0-2313 GCF_000151885.1 Dipodomys ordii
CTCTGATTTTATTCTCTATTTTAATAGCTTTAAATAATCTTACTAGTTAATCAAACCAAAAGTTTGCTGATTTTGTTTCTTAGTTTTGTTGATATTCTTGTGGTTTTTAAAAACTATTTTATTTATTTCCCCTTTCTACTGTTTTTTGGGGGGATTTGGTAGTGATACTGATATTTGAACTCATGGCCTTACCTTGTGCTCTGCCACTTCAGTCATGTTCCAGCCATATTTACTTCAGTTGTTTTATTTTTCAGATAGGTTCTCATACTTTTGTCAGAGATTTGGCCTCAGCCATGATTCACTGATCACCTTCTACAGGCTAACTTAGATTGTATGTGTGTACTACTTTGTGGGGCCCTTGATTTGGTCTCTTATTATAACATTTGTTTTGCTAATTTTTATTTGTCTATAGCTTTCATTCTGTTAAATGTGTTCTTATTTTCCAGTGTCAGAACACATGTTATCTATTTGAGAGCCTTCTTTTTTAAGTTAGGTATTTTTTTGGTTTTAGATTTTCATACATTTCATGTTATTAATGAGCAGTATTTTTTATGTTAAAGAATGCTTTTAGAAATGCTTACATAACAGGCACAGTGCGATGAATTGCCACTAAAATTAAGTAAATTAATTCTAAACAGATAACTTTAACTTTAGACTTAGAAAGTTTTCACTTCTGACTCATTCCTGAAAGATATATTTTATATACATTGTTGCTTGGCAATATTTTTTCCTTCAGACTTTTAAAGGTATAAAAATATCACTACATTATCATGACTTGAATAGTTTCTTTGGGAAAAAATCTCAATATTTGTATTAACTTCCTTTTTTTTTACAAAAGGTACTTCTTATCTCTTAATTACTTTCCAGGTTTTGGTCATTTTTTGTTTTTGATCTGTGGCACTTTGTTATTGTGTATCTTGAAATTTAGTTAACTAGATGTCTTTTTTATTTTTATTTTTTCTGGTTATTGGCATCTTTTACCATATTGGATAATTTTAGTCACTACTTCTTTAAATATGTTTTTAGACCATTTTTCTGTTATTCCTATGAGTCCCAGTGATTCTTCTGATTTCAAAAATTGTCTTTTAAGGGTTTGTCTCTTGATTGTATATCTTAATTCCTTTAGGGTTTTTTTCTTTTTACTTTTAATTTTGTCTTTGAAGAAATGTGATACCAGATGGCCTCAAAATAGAAATTATCCTGCCTCTCTGCCTTACAAGTGCTGAGGTGAGAGACGTACACCAAAATGGACAACTTCATTCCTCTGTCTCTTCGATTGTCAAATTAGACAATATCAAATATTATCCTCAGCTCACTGATTTTTCTCTGTGATGGATCTTATTGTTGAGCCTTTATACTGGCTTTTTCATTTAATCAAATCTATTCTCTGATATTTCATCTAAGACATTTTGTTCTTACTCTTTATTCGTCAAGTATCTGGCTCTAATTTCCACAAGCATACTTCATTTACTGTGCCTTACTTCATTGCTTGTTATAAGAAGTGTGGGATTTGTGAGGTTCACGGCATGCAGAAGGCATGTGGAAGGCCATCAATGGAATTTTCTCAGCAGACTGATGATTGCCCATGTAATTTAGCAATGAAATACTTGAAGTATGTACTTTTTTAGGATATAATACTATCATCTACTTAACAGATTATGATATAAATAAACATGAAGTTGGAAACTAGGGAAAACATATGACTTGCTTTATTATGACATGCCCTTTATTGAAAGGATCTAGATCTGAACTAACATTATCTCTGAAGGATGATTTCATATTCTTTTAATCCACTGACTATTACTAAGAATTGCTTTTTGTCATGTGGTAGGAACTATTTATTATTGATTGATCAATTCATTGATATAATGATGATTCTTTGATTTTTCATAATCGTTTTGTGTTTGTTTTTTTCTCTGCATATGGAAGGATAGACCTTTTGGCACTTGTATTATTGGCTGGCTCAGGCACTGGCTTTCCTCTGCTATAGCATGAGGCTTCTTACTAAACTCCACTATCAAATATCTTACTGGACTTTGCTGTCAGAATGAGCTATCTACTAGGTACTTGAAGGGTATGTTGCTCACAGAATATTCTTCTAGCCAGGAAATGCCCCTATTTGTGATCTGAAGTTTGGCAAGGAGCAGTTGACCTCTGATTTCCATTTTAGTCATTTTGCAGGGTACTCTGCAGAAATGTACAATAGAAAGTGGTGTTCCTAATGTAATTCTATGCCTCCATCAGAAAGAATGACATTGCCCCATTTGTTAGGAAATGGAAAGACTTGGAAAAAATTATATTAAGTGAAGTAAG
>NW_012271114.1:13858-16442 GCF_000151885.1 Dipodomys ordii
AAAAAAAAAAAAGTGTACAAAGTGATTTCAATTCAACATGTCAGTTATGTGTGCAATGCATCAGTGTCACTCCCTTCATCAATCCCGCCAATCTGTCCCAACCTCATTGGTCCTCTCAAGTTTCCTAGTTTCTTTTCAACACACACACACACATTTATATATATATATATATATATATATGTACATATGTATATATATGTGTGTGTGTGTATATATATATATATATAGTATTTGTCTACCACTTCTCTCTCCATTCCTCCACTCTGTCTCCCCTTTGAATCCCACCTCATTCAGACAGAACACATTTCTGTTCCCTAATATTCATTTTCTTAAATTGTCACTTGCTAAAAGGGGTTATATCATAGGGACCCATCCCTGTGTATAAACCCTTTGACTATGTGTATATTCATATGGCTCAATGTAAATGTATATTTCGTATACATTTATATTTTAAAACTGAACTTCTACAAATGATAGAGAATATGTGTTCTTTGTCTCCGAGTCTGACAACATAAACACAGTTCGCACTACAATGTGGATTCAGTGCTATGGGCATGATTGAGTGGCACTCAGCCTGGCATTAGCAATGACGTGAGGACTCTGCTCCAGCTGCTGCTCCTCCCACCTCTAAGCCTGATCTAGCCCAGCTGGACCTTGTGATGAAAACCTAAGAGAGAGCTGCTGATGGTCTCTGTGAGCTTCTCAGATGTACTGTGACCCACAGAGACAGGCAGAGTAATTAATCCTTGAAGGGGGTTCTCACCACTCAAAATGGCCCAATCACAACCAGAAGTCTATTGATTCTGGAAAAGCCTGGGGTTGATTTTTTTTAATCTGCAAAGGACTTCAACCCTCAGTTGGGACCCCTTCAAAGGAGGTCAAGGTAGATACTACCCTATTGTGAATTGCCAGCTTTCCAAAGGCTTCATAGCCCTAGTTCTGTTGTTGTTTTATTTAACTTATTTTATTTATTTATTGTTCTGGGCTGCAACAACTATGGAGAATGGCAAGCCCAGGGCCACATCAACCTTATGTAAGTTTAAATAAAATAACTTCTTTTTTAAATTTAAGGTTTCATATGTTTCAGACAACATGTCTTTGTCTTCAGATAGCTTCTAAAAATGTTATGCATTCTCTCATTACAATTTCTCATTTATTTTCTTGAGATTATTATTATCATTATTTTATTTATTTATTTATTTTGGCCAGTCATGGGGCTTGAACTCTGGGCCTGGACACTGTCCCTGAGCTCTTTAGCTCAAGGCTAGCGCTCTACCACTTGAGCCATAGCACCACTATTGGAAATAAGAGTCTCATGGACTTTCCTGCAGGGGCTGGCTTTGGACTGTGATCCTCGAATCTCAGATGCCTGAATAGTTAGGATTACAGCCATGAGCCACAGGTTCTTGGCTAGATATTCTTTTTTTTTTTTTTGGGTCCGGTCGTGGGGCCTGAACTCTGGGTCTGGGCACTGTCCCTCAGCTCTTCAGCTCAAGGCTAGCGCTCTACCACTTGAGCCACAGCTCCCCCTCCGGCTTTTTCTTTTTGCTTATGTGGTGCTGAGGAATCGAACCCAGGGCCTCAGGCATGCAAGGCAAGTGCTCTATCACTGAGCCACCTTCCCAGCCCTTTGGCTAGATATTCTTGATTAGTCACTAGACTTTACTCAGCAAGTCATCTCCCTAGACTTCAGTGTATATGATGGAGATTGTAAACCTATTTATATGTAAATGTCATTGCTGGGAGCAATCAAATGTGTGTGGAATTATGCAGCCAGTGGCTCTCCCTTCAAGGGCTGTGTAGTCTCGGGCTGTCTTGTACACAGTGTCACCTGCTGTCTAATTCCCAGCCTGGCCCTTGAGGAACGTGTGAAGAACCATAGACACGATGTGTTCTGTGCCAAGAGTATACAAGGAGGCTAGCGGGAACTAGAAATGTGTCTGAGTTTGCTCTGTTAATTTGCCTCTAGAATAATACTTTACATTTAAATTTAAGCCTGGAATGAAACAGATGTAACTACATGCAAATTCTGAGCTCTCCATTTTGAGGATTACTGATAAAGGCTAGCTGTGGTAAGCCTGTATGGTACCACTATGTTCTTATTACAAGCTCACAAGTCAGACTACTTCTCTATCTTCACCCCCAGGACAATAAAATGTCATAAACAAATGAGCTTTTTTAATGCAACAACATCTAGACTGTTCTAATCAAACTTTTGAAACTTAAAGAGAAAAATGTGAAAATATTAGCTACTATCTACAGTAAGGTTAAAAATAATCCCTACAATAACAAAATGCTTAAAAAAGGATACAGGTTGACATATTGTAACAAGATGTACAAGACACTATGTTGAAAATGAACTTTACAATTTCGGGGGAGGGGGAGGGAGGAGTTAGGGAGGTGGGCAGAGATGGGATGGTAGGGGAAAAACAAAGGAGGGGATAACAATGCTTGATAGGAAATGTACTCATTACCTTACTCATGTAACTGTAACCCCTCTGTACAGTATTTTTACAATAAAACATATTAAAAATAATCCCTAGTTTCTAATCCAATAGAAAGACGAAAGAACTTGAAGAACTAA
>NW_012271115.1:0-2870 GCF_000151885.1 Dipodomys ordii
GGCTTGAACTCTGGGCCTGGGCACTGTCCCTCAGCTCTTCAGCTCAAGGCTAGTGCTCTACCACCTGAGCCACACACCCTCTTCTGGCTTTTTCTGTGTATGTGGTACTGAGGAATCAAACCCAGGGCATCATGCATGCAAGGCAAGCACTCTACCACTGAGCCTCCTTCCCAGCCCCTTAAATCTTTCTTAATAAAACTTGTTAGCACCAGAAAACAGTGGGATTACTGTGTTTCTCTAGATATGTGCTTGCCTTTCTTGGTGAGAAACTGACCAAAGTTTTCCTTTGTCTGGAAAGAACACAAGATTGTTCATTTTTTTCCCCCAGCGGGAGAGGGAAAGGAGGATGTAGCCTGAATACAGATTCATATTCAAAGCAAATGAGTTTAACGAATATACAGTCCCTTGTGTAACATGGGAAGGTGATTCGGCACCTTCTTAATTGTGTTTTCAGTTGCCCAGGGAACTTTAATCTCTCAAGACTAGAAGACGTATTCTTCTCCCCCCGCCTCCTCAGTGCACCCTCAAACTGCTGCTTTCCTTCCTGTCCTCTCACGGGGTGTCCAGCTCTCCACACATTCTTCTGTTCTTTCTTCCTGTCCACTAACAGAACACCTTGCGCAAAGGCAGCTGGGACCTACAGTTTGTTTGTTTGTTTGTTTTAACTTTCCTGAAGCTCTGAAGCAATCAAAACCACTGGAAAAAGAAGCAGAGAAGGTTGGCAAAGCTTGAAATGTGTGCAATGTTCCTCTGTGCCAAGGTAAATGCTTCTAGCCTTTCGGGAGAAAGAAAGAACCATTAAGAGACTTCTTAAACGTGTCCATCATAAAGGCAAGAAATAACGTCGAATGACCTACTTTGGACCTAGCCTTCAGCAGTTTAACATTCTAAGCTGGAATATCTGTGTTATTGAAGCCAAGAGGTTCATTTGGAATAAGAAGGGAAGAATCACTTTGTACTCTGCATGTTGCCTTTAGTTTGAGAAATTTAATAAACTCTGTTTCGAAGCTATTTGTGGCAAATAGACATCTTCTAGCTTTGTTATTATTCCCACTCTCAGGGTCACTGGGTGAGTGTATTGTTGGGTTCACCCTGTGCCTCTTTCTCCTCCCTTCAACCCTTTTCTCTGAGCTCAAATGCACCACCCATTGAAACTATAAACACCTGCTTGGGAATCTGTGAATGCCTATTTTGCTTTGAGATAAGGGAGGAAGAAGAGGATGTACCCCATCCTTCTCTATAAGATACAGTCTTTCAAGGCCTGCTCAGATTTGAAGTTTCTGTACTTGTCTACTTGAATCTGCTTTATCGAGGTTCGGCACTAGGGGGCAGAATTTCCTACTCCCATTGGAATTGCCCAGCAAACTGCATTTCTGTCCCTCTGCATGCATAATCCTTCCAAAAATACAGCCCTGGAGAAGCTGGTGTTTTTCCATTGCAACATCCAAGTCTCGGTGAAAAATTTCTATTCAGAGAGGCTGTATATTTTGAAGTCCTAAGCCAAGGTGAGCCAAATGAGGGATTATAATAGGAGAGGCATAAGGAACCGGGAAAAGTCAAACGTAAAGGCAGAAGTAATCCATCATTTCCTCTCCCTTAGATTTGGCCGGTGCACAACTCAGAGCCAATTTTACTTTCCTGCACATAGACTTCTGCATTCCCCATCCATCTACCTCCCTGACTTCATTGTTTGATTTCATATATATTCTTTTGATGTTTGACATGATTATATTTAACAATGTATTTTTTTGTTTATCACTTTGTTTAAAAGATGCAAGGTTTGGAGGTGATGTAGATTTGGTCAAGAATCTGGGTTTCCTTTTTGTCAAAATCTACGCAATTCCATGTAGATTCAATCATCATTTATTCATGCTTTCATTTGTTTATTACTTTATTATGCCAAAAGTCTTTGTGAATGATAGCTACTAAGTCCTATGTGTGCAAATAACGGGGTTACATTGGTGAATGTAAATGTCATAAAATGTCACTGAAGAAGACAACTTTTCAATTTTCATGCCAAGGCATTTATATATAAGTGTGCGCATATATACATATATACGTATATGTGTTTATGCATATACATACACATTTAGGCACACACATATGTATATTTATACCTATATATATACATACACATTTAGGCACACACATATGTATATTTATACCTATATATATACATCTGAGAATATACCAAGCACTAGGCACACTGAATTGTGAAATAAAATGTAACCTCTTGGAGGTTCTTAATTCAGTAATAAAAAATAGTGACCACAATATTGGGTTGTCATGAGGATTAAATGTGATACTATAGAACTGCTGCACAGTTGGAAAATGGTTGGATCTTCATACTGTAATATTTACTGCTATTGTAGTTCTGAGTCTGTCCACTCAACAGTAGCTTAAAGTGAAGGTAGTAGGTAAATGTTTGCATTTTAGAGACAGAACACCAAGTGACGTTATCTATTTCAAAATAATGAGCCACACTGTGTGATGTTTTACATGTGTGTAAACTAATTTCAAAGACAATGCTATGCCAATTCTATAAGAATTTTACTTATTTTGAGTCTATATCTTAAAGTGAATTAAGAATCACGGTGAAAGCACACAGATGAGAAAATCAAGAGCCATTCCTTTTTTTTTTTTGTCGTCATGGGGCTTGAAATCTGGGCTTGGGCGCTGTCCCTCAGCTCTTTAGCTCAAAGCAAATGCTCTAACACTTGAGCCACAGCACTACTTCTTGTTTTCTAGTAGTTTATTGGAGCCTGGGCTGGCTGTGAACTGTGATCCTTAGATCTCAGTCTCCTGAGTAGCTAGGATTACAGGTATGAGTCACTGCACCCAGCTTCAAGAGCCATTCTTTTTTTGGGGGG
>NW_012271115.1:14085-14753 GCF_000151885.1 Dipodomys ordii
CAAATGGGGCAATGTCATTCTTTCTGATGGAGGCATAGAATTCCATTATGTATATATACCACATTTTCTTGATCCATTCATCTACTGAGGGGCATTTGGGTTGGTTTCATATCTTAGTATGGTAAATAGTCATCTAACCTCTTAAAGTATCCACCTTAGGGATAATTTTATTTTATATTTATTTTATTTTATTTATTTGTTTTTCTGCCAGCATGGGACTTGAACTCATAGGACTTGGCTGTTTTGCTCAAGGCTGGCATTCTAGCTCTTGAGCCACAACTCCATTTCCAGCTTTTGACACCTTACTTGGAGATTAGAGTCTCTGGGATTTGTCTGCCTGGCCTGGCTTTCAACTACAATTCTCAGATCTCAGCCTTCTGAGTAGCTAGCATTATAGACATGCGCTATCAATGCCCATATTAATTTTTTATCACCCTGGGCTATCCCTAATAATGCATGTAGCTGCACAGAGTAAAGGAAATGATGATAGAATCTCAGGGGCCAAGAGTCTTTGTAGTGTCTGCAAGTGATGGAAAAACTGCTGAGGCCAACAAGTTTAAAGTTTTACAAGATAGCTGGGCGCTGGTGGCTCATGCCTGTAATCCTAGCTACTCAGGAGGCTGAGATCTGAGGATCGTGGTTCAAAGCCAGCCCGGGCAGGAGAGACC
>NW_012271116.1:0-2889 GCF_000151885.1 Dipodomys ordii
ACTGGCACAAGAACAGACCTCAGGACCAATGGAATAGAATTGAAACCCAGAAATGAACTTACAGACCTATTGCCATCTAATCTTCCATAAGGAAGCTAAAAAATTGAATGGAAGAAAGACAGCCTCTTCAGTAAATGGTGCTGGCAAAATTGGTTAATCATCTGTAGAAAACTAAAGCTAGATCCATATATATCACTCTGCACCAGAATCAACTCCAAATGGATCAAAGACCTTGGAGTCAAAGCAGACACTCTGAAAACATTACAGGAATGAATAGTAGAAACCCTAGGTTTCCTTGGCACAGTACGAAATTTTCTTAATAGAGACCCAGAAACACAAAAAGTCAAAGAAAGGTTGGACAAATGGGACTGCATGAAGCTGCAGAGCTTCTGAATGACAAAGGACATAGCTAGCAAGTTCAATAGAAAGCCCACGGATTGGGAGAAGATCTTCACTAGCCATACAACAGATAAGGGTCTCATATCTAAAATATAGCTGGAACTCAAAAAATTGAATCCCCCAGCAACAAATCTCAAAGAAACAACTGCCCAATAAATAATTGGGCTAAAGATTTACAGAGAAACTTTTCTGAAGAGGAAATAAGAATGGCCAATAAACACATGAAGAAATGCTCAACCTCTCTAGGCATAAGAGAAATACAAATCAAAACAACATTGAGATTCCATCTCATCCCAGTTAGAATGACTATAATCAAGAACTCTAATAAAAACAGATGCTGGAGGGGATGTGGCGAGAAGAGAACCCTACTGCACTGTTGGTGGGGAGTGTAAACTTGTTCAACCACTTTGGGAAGCAGTATGGAGGTTCCTGAAAAGACTCAACATAGAACTCCCCTATAACCCAGCAATCCCACTATCACAAACAAGACCATACTAAAGCTACCAGCACAACTATGTTTATGGCAGCATTATTTACCATAGCTAAGATAAGGAATCAACCCAGATGGCTCTCAGTAGATGAATGGATCAAGAAAATGTTGCATATATATACACAATAGAATTATATGCCTCCATCAGAAAGAATGACATTGCCCCATTTGTTAGGAAATAGAAAGACTTGGAAAAAATTGTATTAAGTGAAGTAAGCCAGGCCCAAAGAAACATAGGTCCCATGGTTTTCCCTTATTTGCAACAACTAGTATATGTCTGAGACAAGCAGAAAAGGTCAAAAGCTATGTACATATGACCAGATAAGATGATGTTAAGTGAAATGAACCCCAAGATAGGGACACAAGTAGTTTTCTCTTCCTTGCTATTGTTTCTAATGTATTTATAAGGTACCATGCGATTTTTTTTTGTTGCTTTTTATGTCCCTTCCCCAAGGTATAACCCGTTTTCACTGTATTTGATGCCAGTCTAATTTGGGGAGGGGAAGGGTAAAAACAAAATGTTTAAATAGGGATACAGGTTCCCATTGTAACAATGAGATGTACAAGATGCTATGTTGAAAAACAACCTTTACAATTTAGGCAAGGGGAGGGGGGTGTTAGTTGTGGAAGTGGGAGAGAAGGGATGGTAGGGGAAAAAAAAGGAGGAAGCAACAATGCTTGTTAGGAAACATACTCATTACCTTGCTCATGTTACTGTAACCCCTCTGTACAGTATTATTACAATAAAAAACTTATTAAAGAAAGGAACTATGGTTTCTCAGAATTGTTACTGTTTCTTGATGCTTACAACTAGATTGCAGAGAGCAATCTGAAGAAAGATATACCTAAAGAGATAACTCTTAAGCTCACAAAATCTAGACAAGCTAAAATGTCCAATATATATGCTAATAATTACAATGTTTCACATCATTAAAAAATCCCATCTTGCTAATATTAAGATACAAAAAGCACTTGGAATTAAGTCAACTTATCTGAGTTTTTAATAAGCATGCCTGCATTATAATTTTGTATCTGATGTGCAAATAAATCTACCGTTTACCATCACTGTTTACGGTTACCATTGTTAAAACACAAAACAATTGAGCATGACTTTATATTTATATTAAGATGTACAGAGAATAAATTGTGAATTGTGTTGTGAAAACCCCAGCTTATGCATTTTTATTTCTTATCAGTCTGTTTTTACAGATTATGCCTTCAGTTGCTTTTACCAAACAAAGAACTCCATAAGAAAGAAAGGTCTTACCTTATTGTACCTTAGCTGAAGTTCTGAATGTAATTGCTTTGGCCACTCATCAGAACACAGGTACTAGAGGAGAAGAAGAAATCAGAGTTAACAAGTGTCAGAATCCTGATAAACAGAAAGTCAGTAGGTTACATAGAATGATTTAGGACAATGTAAAAAAAAATCAAAGAACTTTTGTCTACATAGGTCATGGTACCTAACTGTACAGCTACTTCATGTAACCAATAGGACACAAGAGTTTAGAGAAGATCTCTGTCCTTAGTGAAAGAATACACACACACACACACACACACACACACACACACACTCACTCACACATATTCTCTCTCTCTCTTTCACACACACACACACACACACACACACACACACACACACACATCCTCAGTCAATAACCACAATATTTGTACCTGCCTAACCTCAGACTGCAAGAAAGAGATACAGAATGAGTAGAAGGGAAGAAACAAAGATGGAGCCTGATCCTTAGTTTTGATCTAAGTGATAGGTAATGTTCTCCATTTAAAAGTATAGTCTACCTCTCTACTTTCAAAGGGTAGACACATGTGCAATACCCCATAGTCCAGTATTCCACCGTCTCCCAGAAACTGCAAAATCCAGGGCTGGGAAGGTGGCTCAGTGGTAGAGTGCTTGCCTTGCATGCATGAGGCCCTGGGTTCGATTCCTCAGCACCACATAAGCAAAAAGAAAAGAGCCGGAAGTGGCACTGTGGCTAAAG
>NW_012271116.1:4179-10228 GCF_000151885.1 Dipodomys ordii
TGGGGCTGGGAAGGTGGCTCAGTGGTAGAGCGCTTGCCTTGCATGCATGAGGCCCTGGGTTCGATTCCTCAGCACCACATAAGCAAAAAGAAAAAAAAGCCAGAAGTGGCGCTGTGGCTCAAGTGGTAGCGCGCTAACCTTGAGCTGAAGAACTGAGGGACAGCGCCCAGGCCCAGAGTTCAGGCCCCACAACTGACCAAAAAAAAAAAAAAAGATTTGGTTAGAACTGTAAGAGAATTAGTTTTTCCTTGGTGGTTACCACCATCCTTCCACAGGGCCTGGCTCTTGGTTGGACTGCACACCTCCATAAGGAGAAAATAACATCATAGTAGAGAGGCAGAGAAAAAATGCATTTATTTATAGTTTTGTACAAAGCTATGGAGAGAGAACTTCCCAATCTGTCCCCGCCTGCCCCATCATACATTGTAGTGCCATAACACAAAACCAGCCATGAAGTGTGCATATGGACCCCATTCCTCACACCAACGTACTCTTTGTGCACAGCACAGAATTCCCTAGGTGGACCCTAATCCCTAACCTCCTCATTGCAATTGGATTTGGTGATGTAGCAGCTTTGAACTTTTAGGGCAATCATTGGAAAGGTTGCGTTTCCTTAAAACTTCTCTCAAAAATTTTATTTGCTTACTTTCTAATTATTTTGAGCATGTATATTCCTCTCATCTCTAGAAAGATGAAAAAATATTTGATCTGATGTTTTGCAATGTAAGTGGATGATAAACGAATTTGTAGTCATCTGATTTAGTTAGAATCAAGCCTACTCACAGTCTTGAAATAACTATGCTTAATTGACTAATTTTAACTTCTTACATTTGACTGAAATTAGATTCTGGACTCTTAGGGATAATCTAAAATATTCCTTTTTAAAAAAATTTCACAGTATGCTTTTAGTTTACTAATCTACCTTCTTTTCTGAAAACCAAAATAACAAGTGCTTTAGTAAAATTAAGGCTGACAGCCCATTTTATGGGAGTATGATAAATATAGTTCCGAACACATATACATTAGGCTAAAACTGGTCTGCATTTAGTTCCTACTAAAAAAACCCACAATTGCTAATATCTATTCTCATTCGTATGACATACATGATTTATTTCCAGTAGTCTCTCTTTTCTTACTTTTGGCCATCCCAACCAGAGTAGGGGGAGATAAAACTGCAACATGAAATAGTTCTTTTTAAAAAAAAGCACCAAGTCCTCTGTAACCTAAGAAAAAGAAACATAATGATAGATAAAAGGTTTAGGAAAGGTGTTGGGAAGTAAGTATTCTTTGTTTTTCTGTGTGTCTAGCTAATCATTATTTTCAGTTTGTTAGTGAAATACAGAGGTCAGATAACTCTCTCCTAGTTGTCTAGTATAGTTGGTAAGGCTGGTTCCTCTTGATTTCAAATACTAAACAATAATAGTAGTGAAAACAATGGCTACATCTCAGCCCTGTATTTCAGGCACTATTCCAAGCCTCACAAGCTCCTGGCTCTCCACTAGGCACAGCTCTGTGAGGTGAGCCACATTCTTACCCTCTTGGTGTCAACAAGGAAACAATGCCTGATTGCTTTGTGCAGGAAATCATCTCTTCAGTGAATACAGAGGGAAAATGTCTCAATTTGCTAACCCCACTTTTCCATTTCTGTCCATACTATATCCCTTCCATCATAAAATTAGCACAAGTCCAGGCTGAAATAAGCAATCAATGGGACCACCTGTCTTCGTTTTTGAAATGTTGTTTGAGCTGTTCTGTTATGGAGATTGCGGGGGGTGGGGGTCTTGGCCAGCAGACAGTAAGGACCTATGGTGGACAGTTATCTGCCCACCAACGGCAAATGCCCAGCACTCCTCAGGGTCCATCACTGATTTGGAAGAAGAGAGAGAAATTGGAAGCAGCGTTCTGGTGCTAAAGAAAGTCGCTGGGCCACAGGGTTTGCTGTCAAGCTGTGGATTGATAATGGCATTTAAAGACATACTGCAACTGAGCATGTTGGTCTATGGGCCAGGCTGGCTGATGAGGGTCCAGCTTCAGACACTCGGGGGGCAGTTGTAGAGATGAACATCCAGCCTGTAGCAGACTTGGCAATTCAGCTGCAGACCTCAGATAGACAGGGGCTGGGGATATGAAGTGGTTTAATATATCAGGGTGAGTGTGTTTGTGATGGCAAAGAGGATCATCCCTGCTGTGGGAGATGTAGATGGGGATGTACATTTCAAATGAAAGCAAGGAGAGCTAACCAGGATTGGAGGAAGAGATGCTATTGTAAATGCTAATTATCTTGCCAAGGCCCACCACTGTAGGTCTTGGAGGCCACACAATTCTCGGCATACAGCAGCTTGGGGCAGGGGGGTGGGTGGATAAATCTCTGCACTGCATGGAGGCCAGGCAGGGTTATATCTTCGGGCTGACAGCTAGTTCTCAGTTCTTACAGATCCCCGAGGTAGAGGCCTGAGGGAGTGGAGACGAAGATGCCTGCAAAGTTCTTTTACATTGAGCGTGAGGCTATGTCAACAGGCAATTTAGTGAAAAGTATTTCTCTCCGTTTCAATTTTGGCAGAGAGCAGAAATGAGAGAGGAAAACTTTAACCCTGCACATGGAAAAGAATGACATGTCCCTCAGTCCAATTTCAACAGACCTAATCTCGTCCTGTTGAGATAAAAGCTGTAGGTTAATAGAATTAAAAAAAAATTCAACTTGCCATACAAAATGGAACTACATGAGTTGTAGGGAAGGGGGAATCAGGAGGGAAAAACTGGGAGAAAACAAGGAAAGAGGTGACACTGTTCAAATAGAAATGTACACACTACCTGACATGTAACTATAACCCCTCTGTACAAAACTTTTACAATAAAATTAAAAAAGAAAATTATCCAAACTCTGTAATGAGGTGTTTCATTCTACATACACAGAAACTGAGTGAGAACAAGATACTTCATCAACCATAACCATGCTTATGGATTGGCTCTTTACTGCAAGTAATCTTTTGTCTGTGTTCATTTACCTTGTTCATATCAGGAAAAAAAATAGAAATTCTAATGTTTTTTTTTGAGCACCCAAGATGCAACCAGTTCTTTTATCACCAGATTCTTTTAAAACGAAAAGGAATACATAATAGATATTATAGTTACATATTATATAATTATATTATACATAGTATACACATACACACACATATATAGTGTTGCCAGGTGCTGGTGGCTCATATCTTTAATCCTAGCTACTCAGGAGGCTGAGATCTGAGGACTGAAGTTAAAGCTAACCTGATCAGAAAAGTCTGTGAGACTCTTATCTCCAAATAAACTACTCAGAAAAACCTGTAAGCGACTCAAGTGGTAGAATTCTAGCCTTGAGGGAAAGAAGTCCAGGGACAGTGCCCAAGGACTGGCACACACACATAAAGAGACCTAGTGTTAAATATCACTTTTTTAAAAAAAGTATGTGTGTGTGTTTGTGTGTGTGTGTGTGTGTGTGGTCCAATATGTTAAATAAAAAGCCATTTTAACAATTCAGTGAGACAACCCATAACCTTATAAAATCAAATGCTATAGATGATGGCTGCTGGCTGGAGTGGGTAATTAAACGTCATTTCAATTTATTGCTTTTACTAAAAGATGTGATGAACACTGAGAACAAAGAAGCTTAGCATAACATCAATATGAGGGCCTTCACATCTTTTATTCCTCTACCTAATTCAACACCATCCTACCCTGTACAAATACTTCCTGGATAACAGTTTTACTTCTAGTTTGGTTTTTATTTTCACTTTGACATTGTTAGTTCCTGAAAATGTGAAGCCAAAAAGGGCTTAATCACTGAAGTCCTAGCAATTCTGAATTCTTTTTATTTGTAAGTGGTGGATTTAAATGCCATCTAAACTTGGTAAGTGTAAGTTTATGATAGCTAACCATCCATGTATATAACTATATATGATATATAAAACAGCAGATATTTATACTTATTCCTTGATTATTAACATCTTTGAGTATAAAAGTTAACAAAAATCTTGAAACTCTAGATTCTCTTTGAACTAATTTTTATTAGCATATATTAATTATACAAAGTAATAGGCTTCATTGTGGCACCTTATATATGCTCCTTTCATAACGTAATTAATTTCAAGCAAGAGCACTGGATATAAACATGGAGCCTAAATACGAGCAATTGACTGACGGAATCGTTGGCTCCACTGGAGTCAGAACAATCGTGGAAATGGGGTTGGAGGCAGGGAAATGGAATGGGAGCAGATCTGTTACTGGCACAAATGGGGCAGGCAGGAAGAGTGGCCACACGGCTTCACACCATTTTACTTTCCCCCTTATATCACAGAATTGTAGCTTTCACTTACGTCGTGAAAGCTTAGAGGATGGACTTACGCAGATTTCTAAGGAGTCTACTGTAGCTGATGGAGAGACTAAAGTGGGTGGAACACAGAACAGTCTGGCTCTGCCACTAGTAGTTTATTCTTGGGCCTGAGTCTCTGTTGGACTCAATGCCAAGCAATCCAGCAAGTGAAAAACACCACAAACGTAAAATAATACGCAATGAGATGATTTTCTTTTCTCTTCTTATCAGAAATGAATACAAGTTCATTCATCGAAGCAGACGATGTCTGGTTACATAAAAGGGAGAAAGGAATTATCTTTGTCTTCTCTAATCTCACTCAGACTCAAACTGCCTTGAATACTAACGGATGTGTGCTCCCATGTTTTCTTTCATCATTCATTCTTTTCTCTTACGATGATCACGCCACCCATATGTCTGTGCACCTGTTCTTTACACTGAGCATCATGGCATCTACGTTTCCTGGCTCCATAAGGATCTCCTGCAGGCTATGAAGCCCATCTCGCATGGTTGTGCCAGAATTTATTGAATCCTTTTGCAAGATATAGGGTTAAGATTGTTTGCTTTTTTCCTATTATAAATAACACACCAATATCAATTCATATATGTATACATATATTCATAAATTTATTTCTATAGTTACATCTATCTCTCTACATACCTACCTACCTATTTATCTATCTACCTATTTACCTATCTACCTACGTGTCCATCATCCAACCGATTCTTAAGACAGAAACTGAGCTGTCAGTGGGTTCTTTTCACTGTCTATGGGGCCTTAGAGACAGTCTTGTTCTGCTGTTGTGGCAGAAGAGATAAATTCTTGGAAAATGTACTTGGGGGAAAAATAGTAACTAAAATTCAGAGAAAGAATTTTAAAAGGTTTTTTTTTTTAAAATCTTAGTGAGTGTAAGCTGCTGAATGCTTCATTTAGTAAGCTGCTCTACAAGGAAAGACATTCTGACCCCAAAGTCCATGTTGTTATTTCTCCCATGAAACTGTAATTTAAAAAAAAAATTGTTTCCTGTAATCCTTAAACATTACCAAAAAATTTGCAAAAAAGGAAAAGGTCCAGTCTGGAAGGGCCCTCCACTTTATAAACAATAGTACATCTTTAAAATCTGCGGCTCATCTCCAGTACATCTCCAGCCAGAGATGGATCAGGCTGGATGCTGGAAATGTTAATCACTCTTTTCTTCAGGTGACCTTTCCACACTCACAACCAGGTGGCTGTAATTACAGTCTTTGAATCTCACCTTGTCTCTCCCTCCCTCCCTCTCTGTCTCTCTCCCTCCCTCCTTAACTCCCTCCCAATCTTCCTAGGTTTTCTTTATCTCCTCACCTTCTTCTTCTCCCCTTCTCCCTCTCACTGAATATGAAAGCCAGGAATAAATATTTCTTATTTCTCTCCTGTATTATAGAACCTGACCAAATGATCATGTTTGCATGGGTGCAAGAAACAGATTTTCCCCTCCGCCTCAGGAAAAATAGCTTCATTTATTAATCATTATAGTAACTTGTAGTAAGTATTAGCAACTGAAATGTCAGTACAAAGGGAAATGGTCACTAAAGAAAACTTAACTCCCCCAAATACTTTTTTTTTGGGGGGGGTCCGGTCATGGGGCCTGAACTCTGGGCCTGGGTGCTGTCCCTCAGCTCTTCAGCTCAAGGCTAGCGCTCTACCACTTGAGCCACAGTGCCACT
>NW_012271117.1:0-2285 GCF_000151885.1 Dipodomys ordii
AACTCTAACAACAACAGATGCTGGAGGGGATGTGGACAGAAAGGAACCTTACTTCATTGTTGGTGGGAATGTAAACTTGTTCAACCACTTTGGAAAGCAATATGGAGGTTCCTCAAAAGACTTCACATAGAACTCCCCTATGACCCAGCAATCCCACTTTTGGGCATTTACCCAAATGTTTACAAACAAGACCACAATAAAACTACCAGCACAACTATGTTTATTGCAGCATTATTTACCATAGCTAAGATATGGAACCAACCCAGATGCCCCTCAGAGACGAGAAAAAATAGAAAAGTAAAAATTAAAAATAGTATGCAGATTTGAAAACAAGATCAGAAGTTCAGTAGAGCTATACAAAAAACAAAAAGAAATTTTTTTAAAAAAAGAAAAAAAAGAAAGAAAAACGCACACACACATTTACCCCCAAAATAAAAATTATAAGAGGAAAAAAAAGTTACTAGAAAACATTTTTTTTCAAAAAAAGGTAAAAATTAAAAAAAGTTTTAGAAAACAAAAAAAAAATTTTATAAAAGGTACAAAAAACAAAAGAAGAAAAAAAAGTTCTTTGATTTTGGGGGGAGGTTGAGAAATATCCTGTATCTCCCTTGTGTCCATAACCACCATCTTGTTGGAGTCTCTGGTCTGCTTGTGGTCCTGTGGCTTGGTTGGTTTCTTAAGTCAGTGTGTTTGAACAGGCAGAAAAATGCTCTGCTTTACCCAGGATTTTGCGATCCTCCTTCCAGGTTTAAGTTAAATGGGAGGGAGATCTGCTTTGAGTATCACAAAAGAGGGAGATGGCTTTTTCCTGAAGTTTGGAGATGCTGTGATGAGGCTAGATTATGCGTAGAGTTGAGGCCTTTCAGCAAACAGTAGCTTTTCCCCTGGGCTAGTTTGTGAGAAACTCACAGAGCCCAGCCTGGAGCCACTCTCAGGGTTTATGTTTACTGAATTTCAATTGATTGTCAAGGCTGCTAAAGGGAGGGGCAGGCTTGGCTTTGATTACACAGTGAAGAAAGCCACTCCTAGGGCTGGCAGCCCAAGCTGGGTGACTTTTCCCTGGGTGGAACTGAGTCTGGCAGGTCAGTTTGGGTCTTTGTGACCTGCTAAATGACTCTAGTTTTCTTCCAAGACCTGAATTGGAGCTAGCAGCTCCACCAAGCTTTGTCGGTATCCAAGATGGAGATCTCCAGTACTGGCGGGGGGAGGGGGGGTGGCCTTCCCTCCTCTGCTCCCTGAGGAGTGAGGACATCAGGCTTCTACTCATGCCAAGTCTTGGTTCCTGGGTCGTCTCTGGTCTGTGAACTGCAGGATGAAAATGTCTGCTCCTTGTCGGTACTTGCTGGTGTTGAGTAGAATCCACTCGCCCGCTGCGTCTGGCTCCTTTATCCCAGACTCTCTGTGATTCAGGTATGGCAGGTTCAGCCACCGCCACGACTGCTGCCACCGCGGCGGCGCCGGCTGCTGGCAAAAGCTCAGATCTGTCTCCTTGCCTCTATTTTCCCTCTCTGGCCTAACTCTCTGTCCTGTGATGGCACACTTGGTGTGATTCTCTGGCTTAGGACTGTTCACTGGAACTCTAAAACTGCTTTCTATGAGAGAGTTTGTTTAGCCTCCAGCTTCTCCTCCTCCATCTTCCTGGAACTCCCCCCTTTTTTTTATTTTTCATTCTTTTCACTTTTTCTTCTCTTTCGTTCTTTTTTGCATGACTTAACTGATGTTCTGCACATCCTCAGATATACACCTGTCATTGATTATTAGTCCTTATCCCTCATTGTGTATACACTTAAAAATCTCAAAAAATTAAATCCCCCAAGAACAAATCCTCAAAGAAACAACTGCTCAACAAATAAGTGGACTAAAGACTTAAGGAGAAACTTCTCTGAAGAGGAAAGAAGGATGGCCAATAGACACATAAAGAAATGCTCAACCTCTCTAGCCATAAAAGAAATGCAAATCAAAACAACGTTGAGATACCACCTCACCCCAGTTAGAAGAAGTCTAATAACAACAGATGCTGAAGGGGATGTGGACAGAAGGGAACCTTACTGCATTGTTGGTGCAAGTGTAAACTTGTTCAATCACTTTGGAAAATAGTATTGGAGGTTCCTCAAAAAACTCCACATAGAGCTCCCCTATGACTCAGCAATCCCACTTTTGGGCAGTTACCCCAATGATCACAAACAAGACCATACTATAGCTACCAGCACAACTATGTTTATTGCAGCATTATTTACCATAGCTAAGATATGGAACCAACCAAGATGCCCCTCAGTAGATGAATG
>NW_012271117.1:8030-10547 GCF_000151885.1 Dipodomys ordii
TTTTGGTCCAGTCGTGGGGCCTGAACTCTGGGCCTGGTCGCTGTCCCTCAGCATTTCAGCTCAAGGCTAGCGCTCTACTATTTGAGCCACAGTACCACTTCTGGCTTTTTTCTTTTTGCTTATGTGATGCTGAGGCATGCAAGGGGGCCTCAGGCATGCAAGGCAAGCGCTCTACCACTGAGGCACCTTCCCAGGCTGCAATAACTCTTAAAGTGCTATATAAACAACAATTATTATGTAATTCCAAAAGCCAACTAAATATGTTTCTCCATATTCTAACTCATTCAACATACAGCAGCTACGCAAGTATGTAAAAGTAGGATTCAAATTATCTCATGCCCCTACTCAAAATTCATTAGGAGCACCCCTTTGGCTCTCAAATAAAGGTCATGCCTCTTCACCTGGCATTTGGAACTCTTCTGCTTCTAAAGGTTTATCATGATTATTCATGAATACAAATGACAAGGGCTCCTGGAAAACTGAATAACTCCTTAAAATAGTAATCAAATTAAGAATTAATGAAGGTTTTTGTAATAAGTTAACAACACACCACAAAATTGATAATAGTTCATCTATTCATTTCTTCTTCCCTTTTATTACATGATCAGTGTTGATGACCTTGTGATTATCCTATCACATATATTTGACAGCACACATATAAACATATCTCTGCACTTTGTCCTTTTTAATTCCAAGATGACAGATTGATATTATATGGTATAAAGATATATAGAGATAAAGATAGTAGAGATATAAATGATAGAGATACAAATGCATATATACATACATTAATATGTGAATGTATGCATATATATTATATATACATATGTAATATACTAGAGTTGGTTCTCATGTTCTCAGGTTTGGCACTCTACTACTTGAGCCACACCTCCAGTCTTTCTGCACATGCAGAAGGTTGTTTTGGAGATGGGGTCTAGCAACATGACTGTGAATTTTTCAATTTGCAAAATATCACTGATTGCTTTGTTATGGAAAAAATGTGTTAAGTCTTTGGACTTTATGACATGAAATATAGAAATAAAATAAAGTTAATGGCTTCTCTCAGTCACATCAGAGGAGTTTCAGTGAGTCTTTAATCTGAGTCAACATCTGCTTAATTAGGGCAGAAGCTATGGGAGTTTGTTGTTGTTGTTGTTTTGGTTTTTGTGGATCATGGGGCTTGGGCACTGTCCCTCAGTTCTTCAGTTCAAGGCGAGTGCTCTACCACTTGAGCCACAGCTCCACTTCCAGTTTTCTGAGTGGTTTATTGAAAATAAGAGTCTCACGGAGTTTCTTGCCCGGGCTGGCTTTGAACAACAATCCTCAGATCTCAACTTCCTGAGTAGATAGGATTACAGGCATGAGCCACCAGCTCCCAGCTGTGGGAGTTATTAAATTACCATATTTAAGTAATAATTTTATGAGACAATGGACAAAGAGTAAGGAACTCTTCCTGAGTCCTTATCTTAGGAGTGCTATCATAATTTTGTAGCTTTTTTAAATTTAGAAACCCATGAGATTCTCAAGTGAGTACATAAAAAAAATCTCAGAATGTAAATTCAAATTAAAAAGAGAAGACTATCAGGGAAGGGGCAATAAATGGAAAATAAAATGTTTTCTTATATACTCTTAATGGTAAGACATTGCTTAAAGTAATAAATGTTCTAAAATGTCAACTAATAGTGGCAGATAGAGTGAGAAGAATTTGGAATTCCTTGTTAGATGTTAATTGCAATAAAGTATGGTATACACAGTAATAGATTCCCATGGAGTAATCTCTCAATACAAGGAAGCTGAAAGACGTCTTGTTTGTGACAAGGGGAGGGAGTGGATGAATGCAGAAAGATGAGTGAATACAGCCATAAAGTCTGTGTGTGGGGGGGGGGGGTGAAAATGGAACTAGGAACCTTGAAGAGATAGCTGCTGCAATAGAAAGAGATGGGGGCAGAGAATGATGGAAGGAGTGAAAACAGTCAAAATGTATTGTACTCACACTCAAAACTGAATGTGGAATAGAAACCCCTTTATGACAGCTATTTAAAAACTATTTTTAAAAACTATGCCAGTATGAAGGCATGAACTCAGTGCCTGAGTGCTGTCTCTTAGCTTTTCCACTCCAGGCTGTCACTCTACCATGTGAGCCATACCACTTGATAGTCTTTCCTGCCAGATTGGCTTTGAATCGTGATCCTCAGACCTTAAAAAATAGTTTAAAGACTATATTGCAAACTCTGAAGCAACTACAACAAACTGAAGGTGGTTTCCTTAGGAAGAAAACTATTAAACCTAGAGAAGACACAAATAGTAAAGGGCAGGAGATAAAAAATCACAAGAATAGTCTACATTCACCCAACTGTATTTGTTTTGTTTTGTTTTGTTTTTCTTTTTTTGACTTTTTTTATTGTGAAAATACTGTACAGAGGGGTTACAATTACGTGGGCAAGATAATGAGTACATTTCTTATCAAGCATTATAGCCTCCTCCTTTGTTTCACCTTCCTACCCCATCCTCCCCCCC